>NW_013530507.1:6743036-6752916 GCF_000836235.2 Papilio xuthus | reverse complement strand
ATGTTATTCACGTAAATTTTAAACATGTGTATAAAAATTCTTATAAGTATTAGTGACCTTGAGAACTAACTGATAAGAGGTATATTAAAATCACTAGAAGTACAAGTCAAGGTACAACATATATCCATTATTGAAATTATTTCTTTAAACCCGTTTCGGAAAAACACGGTACTAAAAAAAATTACATTTGACGTCGCTTTGTAGGAATAGGAACAGATGGATGGATCGGGTTATAGGAGTGAAGACACTAACAGAAGACATATTGATCTGGAAAAAGATAACCTGGTACGCTGACTCTTCGGGAGTGGATTCAAGGCTCCGATCAATGTCACGCCAGTGTTCTTAGGCATTTGTATGTTTACACAGAAAAAAAATCTTATAATGAATATCATTTATAAAATTATTATGGGTCAATTTATAGCTGAATAATTTAGGCACAATAAGGTTAAAAAATCCTGAGTTTATAATAAAGTATAAAAACGGGTTGTTATGTCTGTTTTTTTCAAAAGAAACGAGGGAATACAATGTCAAAGCAACCACAGCAGAGGAATAGGATACATTTACTAAGAACGCTTTTATTGTAAGAAAAGCCAGGAGGTTAATTCAGTGTTCTTTGTTAAAAGCTAGGAAAAGAAAGAGAAAAGTAGAAGAGTACTCCTTTATAAACTAAAATATATATCAAAACGGTCAAATGTTTTTACCAAACATACGTTATATCCAATGCAAAAATTGTGATTATTGTGATGTTGAAATTATGAGATTGATGTACTGAACAACAGAAAGATATTTCCCATTCCTCTAATCCTCTTTCCTGACTAACTCACTTCCGCTTACCAAACTTTCTTTATTAGAAAGAAAAATGACACTAAAATTTTGTCTCTGATAAACACTTAAAAATCTTGTTCAGATTTTATCTCATCATTTGTATTTCATCCTTAACGTTATCTTACTAATAATATAAACGCGAATGATTGGATGGATTGATGTTTGAATGTATCTCCAGAACGGCTGCATGGATCTCGCTGACATTTGGCATAGATGTATAACATAGTCTGAAACAACACATAGGCTACTTGTTAAGTTTGTTTTTAATTCCGCACGGAGTGGACGGTGTCGCGAGCGACAGGTAGTCATGATATAAAAAATGTTGAGTGTCAAAACTCGCTTTAAATATCTTCGATGCTAATGTGGTCGTCTTTGTTCAACTTGTGACACGAACTACGAATATGGTGTCAATACATATTAATATAACGAGTGTAAAAGTGATTTCTTCTGTTATATTTTTGTTTATAACAAAATGTTCCGGGTTAACCGGTAAGTCATAATTTAAATACATTTTTTTTAAATATAAAAGTTGTATAATTAATACGAAATGACGATTAAGATTATGTGTCAAATGTGGTTTGGAACTTTTGCAAATAGTGATTGAAACGACTCGAGATCAAGATAATTTTTTAGGCCTTATGTTTTTTGAATGCAACTTAACATAATTAAAATATTAACTAATCGTAATTTTCTTAAAACATAAACAAGCGGCTAATATTTCAACTTATTAGAGTTTTCAATTTTACCAAAAACAAATCAATTTTATAGCTTAAGTAATTAGAACTCAAATCAGGGAAATTGAAATCGTGAAATTAACAACATTGCAAATTAAAAAAAAACCGAGCAATTTCCAATGTAATAGTAACTAGTAATCTAAACCTTATGATTATACAGATATGGAATACAATCGAATGCCGCCAATATACCATCTGGATAACTACGAGAGTTGCTTGCAACGCATCGGTGACGTCTACTGCACTACACACTTCTCCCTCGTCTCCGAAAGTCCCAGCGATCTACTGGACATGATACAAGTAAGTTGAAACTATGAAATAGACAGACATGTAATCATCCCACCCAATAAATGATACCATCCAAAAGTATTTTAAAACGCTTTTACTAGTAAAATGTGGCAAACGAACAAGCAGACACTTGTTAAAAGAAACAGGGACGAGAAGAAGACTAACTACACATTCAGAAATACTGAGATTGAATGTGCGTGGCTACAAAAGTAGAGGAAGACGATATATGGAAGAGCACATACTGTATTGAGCCTCCGTAGGGATAAGGGCAGATTGATGATGATGATGGTGACACATTTTGTATATTTCTGTTTAAAGGAATATTCCAAAGACACATCGACGCATTTTAATCACAGCAAGCTGAGGTACGGCATGTGCCTAGCGGAGAGTTGCAGCAACTATCACTCAAGCCAGGCAATCGTATCTATCCAACATCTCGAAGCATGTCTCAATAGAACATTCCGTGACAAATACAACTTACAAACTAGAGTCACTGAGTTCTCTTGCATAGAGTACAATGAGACTGTTGAAAAGAACTTTGGTGATTTTTGTATGGGTTTGATCATCTTCACACTGACGGGACTTGCAATATTTAGCACTTTCCTTGACGTATATCTAACAAACATAAATCTAGAAGGTGCGTATGATATATTTAGATAAGGTACCTATTGAGAATCTTATTTATTTTAAAATGATGATGTTATAATTTCAGATTTTCCGTTATTATTAAATTTCTCTATAAGACACAACTGGAGGCGTTTGTTCGCACCTTACGAAGTGGAGACAGATAGTAAACGACAAATATTCAAGTCATTGCACGGCATAAGGTCAGTCGAAATATAAAGATTATTAGGAAAATACGTAGCCTGAATCGTGCAGTAATTATAGGGTGCTTATTATAAAAAAAAAAATTATTAAAATCCTGCGTTATAAAGAAGTGTGTATGCATTAATATATTAGTATAGATTTATTATTATTTATTATCATTCCTCGCATACTTTTTTTACTAATTTTTCTGCGATGTACGATAAACAAGACGTTGAACTTGTTTTTAAAACAAGTTTTTTTGATATTGACATTGAAAAACGAAATGAATAATACTTTAATATTTAAACATATATTTATCATTGTTGCTTATAAATTACCAGACGATTTTTTTTTCTGTTTTGGATTTTATGATTTAACATTTGCAAAGTTCATTGTCTTTATATCATGATTTATTTTAATTTATTCTTTACAAAACTTGCTGCTTAAAATTTCTTGAATTATTTATTATAACAGTTTCGTAATGACACTCACATTCTTTAAAAAAATCATCCTGTAAATAAACCAAATGAATAACCTGTTTATTTCAGGGTGGTATTGATCAGTTTGGTGATACTAGGACACAGTAGAGTGCCTCATGTAACAACTATGAAGAATTTAAAACTTGTCGAAGAGGTACGATAACCTAAAGACACACAATCACACAAATAAAACTGTTTTAATTTATATGACCTTACCTTTTAGCCTACGAAAGGTCGAATTTTAGACTACCATTTTCTGTTTATAGCGTTAAAGGGTAAATTCAAATTAATTTAATCAAATTAAAATTGACTTCCAGAGTTACAAAGATATATTTTTGTATATATTCCTCAACGGCAACATAATAGTTCAAACGTACTTCGTTATCTCGGGAATGTTACTCGTATACAAATTGCCAACTTATACCGAAAGATATAAGATTGATTTTCATTTAATACCGAAGCTGATTTCAACGAGGTGGCTTAGGTAAGTTTATTATACTTTTAACATTGGTAGTGTCCTTAGCGGCCGCAAAGTCCTAGAGTGGCGGCCACGGATAGGTCGACGCAGCGTGGGCAGGTCTCCCGCAAGATGGATGACCTGGTCAAGGTTGCGGGAGCGTCCTGGATGCAGGTGGCACAAGACCGGTCATCGTGGCGATCTTTGGGGGAGGCCTTTGCCCAGCAGTGGGCGTCTCATGGCTGACAGGAGGAGGAAGAGTGTCCTTAGCATAAGGTGCTGCATGAATAGCTCAAGCACCCGTTGCCAATACCACGACCACGCAGAAGACACGCGTCAAGTTCAAAGTATTTCATTTAATAAATGTGTATGCTGGAAGCCAAATACTAGTCCAGTCTTCTCCATCCATACATTTCAGGGAAAGGAAACGATGGGGAAGTAGTTTTGGAGGGGTGGGAGACATACAATAGGAATATCTATTTTTCGGTTTTCCTTTCCTCTGTCAAATAAAGTAGGCAACGCATCTCCAAAACATGTTGCAGCTGATTATTCACATACTAATCTTTACAATCTTAATTAGATTTTATATGTAAACAGACGTGTTTTTATAATTAATACTTACATATGCAAATTATTTTTTTACAGACTTGTTCCACCGCACGCTTTTGTCATATTTTTTACTGCGACTTGCCTGAGACATACTAAGTCAGGACCCCTATGGGAGGTAGTTATTATTTATCCTTATAATTTATTTTCCGTTTTGGTAAAAGTATTAAAAGATGGATGGATGGATGGATGTTTGTTTGAAGGTATCTCCGGAACGGCTTAATGGATTTTGATAAAATTTGGCACACATGGAGACTATAGTCTGGAGGAACACATAGGCTACTTATTAAGAATTTTTTTAATCCCTGCGGACGGAGTTGAGGGCGACAGCTATTAACATCATAAGGGTTGGACAGAACAGTTTTTAAATTTGGAATAGAACCATAGGACACGGTCTATAATAGCACGGTTGCTAGTATGTTTAAAAAGATTAGTGTGTTATTTTTTTATTTCCAGACCGCTATTGGTGATGATATAAGAGACTGCCAGCAACGCGGTTGGTTAAGTCTTTTATATTTAAATAATTTCCTTTATGATGCTCAATGTATACCACATACATGGTAATGTAATCTTACTTCTTACTATTTTACTAATACTATAAATGTGAATGTTTATATGAATGAATGGATGGATGTATGTTTGAAGATATCTCTAGAACTGCTTAACGGATCACTATGAAATTTGGCATACATATAGAACATAATCTTGGAGAACATATAGGCTACTAATTATGTTTTTTTTTTAATTCCGCGCAGATGGAGTCGCAGGCGACAGCTAGTTGATTAAAAAAATGACCTATAATGCGTTTAACTTTTAATGACTTATACTTTAATATGACAGGAAGAATTTAGAACGAATTTTTCGCGCACATTAAAAAGTGATGTTATAAATAAGTCGATTATAACGCTCCCTAGTCCAGGATCTTTATATAATTGTTTAAACTATATATTATTGTACAATATCATATTTAAATTTCTAATTATTTCAGGCATTTAGCAGCAGATATGCAACTTTACTGTTTCGGTGTTGTTTTCTATTTGGTGGCAAAAAATAAAAATAACAGAAACATTTTGCTAGTTTTAACATTATTAGTAGGACTACTAATTCCAGGAATGATAATATATATAAGAAATTTAAATCCATTGATAATCCTCTCTCCTACGTAAGTAACTTTTATAAGTACGAAGGATAAAACTTTATAAGTTATGTTACCGACAGATCGTGATTGTCGTCTGTTCGTAATTTATCTAGATACGCATTACGTATTTTTTAGTTTAATGCGAATGTCAAGTCAATCAATATTTTTTGACTGACGTGTTCAAAAGAACAAAAGTCCCTAAAAAAAAAATAAAGAGAAAAAAATTTTTTAAATGTAAATTATTTTTAAGTTAATTACGTAATAACTTAAGACTGAATGTTCCATAAGGGATTATATAACTAAAACGACTTTGTATCATATTAAATAGATTTAACAATTTTAACGGTAGAAAAACTGTATTGCTTGCACCTTGACTTGTTTTGTTTTGATAAAGTTTTGTATATTTCAACAGAACTATAAGCAATTTCTTCGGAACAGATCCGACTTTTAACGAAATGTATAGACACGCTTATACAAATGTGCCAAGTTATGCTATAGGGTTGGCTCTCGGATACTTAATATATGATTTGCAAAGAAGCGATTTTCAAATAGAAAAATATAAGGTAAGCTGCTACAGCCCTTTGTGGACCTTTGGTTGATCCAGCAACTTTTTCCATCTCTGTCTCTGGCCACAGACTTCAAATTTGTATTTATGTTTAGGTTATGATTATGTACTCAATAGATATTTTATTTTAGAAATACCGCTACGTGTACTGGGCGTTGTTACCTGCGTGTTTTGTGCCTATATTGCTAGGCAGCACGTTCTACGGCCCGCGGCGACACCCTGTATATCTGCATTTACTTTATGCCATCGTATCTAAGCCATACTTTGGTTTGCTGGTTGCTATTATTATCTTTGGATTTGTGTTTAAATATGAAAGTAAGTAATAATATAATTTATATTATTAAAAGTTGTTGTGTGATGCGATGTTTCTTTAATACGAGTATTATATATGTATTCACAGATATATACCGCGGCTTCTTTGAGTGGTCTAGTTGGAGAGTGCTGAGTCGCCTCTCGTACTGCGCGTTCCTTGTTCACTTCCTGATCGTCAGACTGTACACCGCCAGCCATACCCAGCTTACTCATATTACTTTCTACACTAATGTAAGTCATATGCTCATCACATTGTCAGCCATTGATTGGAATGCATTGATTAAGGTGTGTTTTGTTTTATCTGCAGTTGTTAATGGTGACGGGGTTTATCATCAGCAGCTTGGCAGTCGCGCTGCCGCTTTGGTTGCTAGTCGAGGCGCCATCTACCGGTCTCCTGCAGTACTACATGACAAAGAGAAACATTAACAATAATCTAAAAGAGACATTGAAGTCTGAAAAGTCTAAAAATATTTAGATTCATTAATTATTTATAAGCACTTGACTTGCAATCTGCAGGTCCTGGGTTCGAATCCCGCCATGTACCAATGTATTTTTCCATTTCTGATTTACATATGTACATTTATCCGACGTACTTACGGTGAAAGAAAATATTGTGATGCAACCTGCACATATCTGAGAAGAAATTCAAATATATGTGTGAAGTCAACCAACCCGCATTTGGCCAGCTTGGTTGACTATGGCCTAATCACCCTAACTTAGGGTAGGCTCCGAGCCCCTCGGTGGGGACGTATAGTGAGCTGATGATGATGAATTATTTCTTAATACTGTTAGTTCAATTTTTTTATCTATATTGTATTACTATTAGTTGTTGTTATTTCTAAATAAATTTTATAATAGTGTGAATATTTATGAATATAAAAAAGTTTATATTGCAACTATTATAATATAATAACAATTGGAAATCTCTTGATTATTAATAAACTGTTAATGTGAAATAATGTTCAAAATAATTTCAGATCACAAAATTTTCATTGAATCGCAACAATAGTTCAATTAATTATCACAATTGTTCAATACATAGAGATAATTTTAGTTACGATTGTGACCAATTTTGCTCTGTTGAATTCATGATGTCAATTGGTGTTCATTATAGAGCTATAGAAATGAATCGCCTTTTTTTACGTCATCTCGGCTTATAAATTGCAGATAAGAAGTTTAATTTTACATGATACTAGCAGTCGACTGCGACTGCGTCCGCGCGAAGTTACAAAAAAATTGTAGCCTATGTGTCATTCCAGACTATGTTTTATATCTACGCCAAATTTCATGAACATCAGTTCAGCCGTTCTGGACATACCTTCAAACAAACTATTAGTAAGATTTTCTCTCTGATGATTAATTCACTCTCTTCCTTAAAAGACTTCAAAAAGGAGGAGGTCCTCATTTTGTGTATTTTTTTATTTGTCGATAACTCCGCCCTTAGTCGTCCGATTTTTATTCTTTTTAAGTTTTCTCATCTATTGTGATATTTATGTTAAAATGTAAGAACACTCACGTATCGAGTGATTGATAACATCCTAAAACTTTGCCGCCATCATTACCGTCAAAACAATCGAATGAAAAAGTTTAATGAATAAAATTTTACGAACAAACTTTTATATTTCAGTTAAGCTTCGAAAATTCAAGAATTTCAATATAATTTTCATCGAGAATTGAATCGTTAAACGTTTAATAGTTGTTCAAGTTTGATTTCAGTTTCAAACTGTTTGATAACAAAGTGCTTCGAGAAATCAATGGTTTAATAACTCAGTGGTAAAACGACAACCCTACAATCGATCGTGTTTCGGTTCAATACCATGTTATCGATTTGATGCGTATTGATAGTAAATATATTTGATTAGGCGACAAACAAGCAGGCAATCTAGTTTTGTGACACCTATTCATATAAATCTGCAACAATTTGATATGTTGATGTATTTATAGATGCATTGCCGAGCTCACCAAACATCTTTACTGAGGAGCTCGGAGCCTACCCTAAGTTAGAGGTGACTGGGCCAAAGTCAACCACGCTGGCCAAGTGCGGGTTGACTTCACACATATCTTTGAATTTCTTCGCAGATAAATGCAGTTTGCATCACGATGTTTTACCGTAAAACGTCAGATAAATGTGAATCTAAAATCGAAAAACACATTGGTACATGGCGGGATTCGAACCCAGGACCTGCAGATTACAAATCATGTACTAACCTTCATTGGCCAGAGGAATGAACCGAAAAAAGAAATTTCTCTTACCTCTTCATGTTCTCTGTCGGGTCCATGTCCCTTTCCCATCCTATTCTTATTTATAGACTAGTATAAATTACAAATTCCGTGATGCTTTCGATTTTGTTTCATTTGAAAGCGTTATTATCTTGTTCGCAAGATTTATACGGTTATCCGTACACATTATAATTTATAATTAGATAATCCACTTTAACTGAACTCAACTGACCCGTACTCTGCCAGCGGAGAATATTTAATGAAGCAAAATTAAAGGCCAGATAACATCTTATTATTTAGAAACGGTAATATTTTATTTAAAAAAAAAATTATAAAACCAAACATATTCATTTAAGAAGATCAATTACGTAAATACATGTACACTTAGCGATAAAAAGTAGGTCAATAAACTAAACTACAATAACAAAATTGATTTAAGTAAAATGTCTAAGTAATTCATACACACAACATAAATCTTGAAACTAATATCATATTTCTGCGTCGCTAGTATAGTGTTGACGTCATTTTGTAAGTCGCGGCGACATTTCTCACAACAAGTTTGCAAACGATTGGTTTTGGCGACTAAAGAACAAAATGAATCTACCTTTAATATTGGATAGTTTAAGTCGCTTAACGACTACAGCATAGATATCGAATTACTTATTACCTGTGTACAATGGGCCTTAGAACTGGTTAATTTATACAGTGATTCGAGAACTCTCCACCAAAATGTTGTCCAGTAGTTGCCTTTGCTACGTCCATATACGAGTAAACTGAAATCCGATTTTCAGTAACTTTAAGTTGTAACTTTAACTGCAAATATTCGGTTCAAGTTATTTGATCTTTGACTAAATAAAGGAGTAAACATTCACAAACATAAATGCTAATATTACTTACTAGCCGTGCTCGCGACTTCGTCCGCGTGAAATACTGTCTTAGATCTGTACATTGCAACATTACTTTATTTTTCCTATATGAAATATGTTTTTCTAAAATAAACGTAGACTTACACCTTATTACTTCAGCTACCTACCCATAAAAGTCCTGTCAAAATTAGTAGAGCCTTTTCAGAGATTAGCTGGAGACAGATAGACAGACAAAAATTAAAAAAAAATGTTATTTTGGTGTACGTGCCGTATATATATTCATATACATGTAGTGAAAAACGGTTATTTCAATATTAAAAACAGACACACCAATTTTATTTATAGGTATAGATGTATAGATAAGGCTGTGAAAACAGTAAGTAAGCAGTAGGAGCGGTAGAGCCCGCAACAACATCCGTTTCACAAATAGGCTCGACCGTTGATATACGACCATAGAGATGACAGGTATGAAGTAGGAAAAATACTACGCTTTGTCTAAAATCTTGTCTTGTCTTGTCTTGTCAAGTCAAGTCAAGTCAAGTCAAGTCAAGTCAAGTCAAGTCAAGTCAAGTCAAGTCAAGTC
>NW_013530507.1:6660841-6740499 GCF_000836235.2 Papilio xuthus | reverse complement strand
CAAGTCAAGTCAAGTCAAGTCAAGTCAAGTCAAGTCAAGTCAAGTCAAGTCAAGTCAAGTCAAATTTAAGTCTTCTCTATCCTCACGGTGACAAGCCGTTCTGGAGGAGGGATATGTGTATGTTATATACCGTCTTTGATTTTTGGATTTAAGTATAATAAAATATATATATTGAAGAAGCGCCAATAGCTTAATGGTTAAGACTACGGATTTCCGATCATGAGGTTGCGGGTTCAAATCCCACCATTCGACTATTGTCGTAAGCCATGTCCTATCACAAACTTGGAGCTTAGTTGGAATGGTACAATAATATTAGTAAATTTATAAAAAAATCTGCTAATATTATCAATGAAAAGTATAGTTTTATGTTTGGTACGGTTGTTTCTTAGAACTGGTAAGAGGTAAGTGAAAGAGGTTACCATGGCTATGTTAAAGAGATATTAAAGAGCTTCATAGCATAAAATCACATATCACATTCATGCAGAATGAACATCTTGCAATACAAACACTGATTTAGTAAATGCTCGTTCTCACAGAATGGATTCAACAAATTGTCTTAACTTCGTTAACAGAAGCAATTTCATTTTCATTTTCACCGAAATCCATTGTACGCGAATTGTATTGTTGGAACAATGTTTAGTTTAGTTAGTACGTAATAATTATTTATTTATGTTTGATTTACTTTTTTTTTTATATAACTGTTATTTACAAACGTATTTTTTTGCAATAAAAGGTGGATTAGAGGCTGAGATTGATGGATTGAACCAACGACGAAATAATTGATAGAAATTGAATCTTTTTACGTATTTGCTTATTTTTATACGGAAAAAAATCATTAAAAACATTTCCATTTTATTGATCCTCTTTGTATTTTTATGAACCGCAACAGGTGTTTTATGAGAGTTTGTTCGAGAAACTTCGAATCATTTCGAAACAACAAACGAAATACAGTTATTATGCAGCCTTTGATATATCAGTTTCATAAAATTCTTCGAATACCTATGTTAATGGTCACCTTAGTAGACTAGAGTAGTCAAATTAAAATAAATAAAGAGATATATACTATAGTATAATTTAATAGCTGTCAACCGCGACTCTATTCGCGCGGAATTTAAAAAAAAAACAAACTTAATTAGTAGCCTGTGTGTTCTTCCAGGGTATGTTCTACGTCCTAGGGCGCTGGATACGGGGGGATCCAGCGCCTGAGGCTGAAGGTAGGCCCTTCCCATAGTGGGAGCTGCTTCGGCAGCTGACGCAGGTGAGGTCGCGGACGAAAGCGCAAGCGTACCCGTGACCTCGGCATGACACGTAGGAGGAACAGACGGTTTCAGTGGGTATGCTCTACATCTATGCCAAATTTCAACGATATTATACAGCCGTTCTGATACCTTCTAACAAAAATTCATCTATCCAAACATTCATCATCATCATCATCAGCTCACTATAAGTCCCCATCGAGGGGGGAGCCTACCCTAAGTTAAGGGTGATTTGGCCATAGTCAAACATTCACATTTATAATATTAGTAAGATATAAAAACAATAAAACCGTGGTAGAGTGCAGCAGTACATCGCTGCACGAATAACTAGACCGTCCAAACGGAATGTCCAGGAAGTGTAATCTAGTGTTTCATCTGACAGGCGTTTGTGTTTTACAATTTTTGAAACATAAATTATGTCCTGAAGAGGCGTGTATGTAACACACTGCTAGTACTTCTAGTGTTGGCAGTTACAGCCCCCGTGTGTAGCGTTACGTCAACATCGCCACCTCAGTTACACTGATCGCCCCCTAATCTAGCTCAAGGGAGATATCAGTCCCGTCACATGTTTCGAACTGTAAGGTGAAAGCTAAAAGATATTTATGCTTAATTTTACTATAGCAAACAGCATATAATATTAAGTTCGTAAACCTTTAAAACTGTAGATGTGACTTCTTGGCAATATACATCTGTTTGTTATCTTTAGGCAAATCTACAAAAGAAATTTGATTTTAAAAAACTAAAAATCAAATTTTGAGACTTAGTGAAAAAATCTGGTAGCACATGACACCATCCCATCTAACCGTGGGTTTTTTAAAACCAAAAAATATGTGTATGTATTGTTTTCTCTGTCAAAGATAATGACGATAACGATATGGTTTTTACAGATAATTTGGTTTTAGAAACCAACTGTAAATTAACTCATTTATTTAAGCATCAGGGTACAATTGACCTTACATACTTGTACATAATTACGTGTGGAAAACCCTGGTAAGTTAGTAGGGTAGTAAATAAAAAAAAAAGTAAATAAAGGTCAAAGTTAGATCACAGTAATGATAACAAAATCAAAACAGTAGAAATATAAATCCTACAGAGAGATATGTAAGTAGTGAGAATGGTTAAGTCAAAGGATAAAGCTGAGACAGATCTTAAGTCACAGTTTAAGTGTGGCGGAGTATTCTTAGGCAGATCATGTGTCGCAAAGGAAATAAGCCTCATACATTCCTTCTGTGAAATACGAGCCACTTGATTTGAAATGGAAAATTGTTTAGAAACAAAAATTACTATATTCAAATGAATGGAAATGATAAAAGAGAAGGAATATATTCTTTGACATTTAAAAACTACATATAAAGAAAAATCCTATGCTAAGAAATACGGTTTTGTAGCTTCGTAAAAAAATAATCGATTAGTTAAGTAAATCAGGTCTCAATAATATGTTAGTATGAAGTTATATTTCTTGAACCGAATATGAAAATATATTGATATTATAGCATTATAAACAATGTGGTCCTTGAATTATATTCCGAAGTCATGCAATGCAACAACTCAGCATAGAATCTTTGTCAATTTCAGATTAGATATCTTTTGTTTTTAATATATAAAGAATTATTAAAAGTTCTCATAAGAAAAAGAGCGGCTGTAAGTATAAAAATGGAATAAGGTCTTTTTCCACTATGCGATTAGCCGTAAACTACTAACTGAAATGCTATTTCCAGTCGCAGAGAATATTCACCGCCGTCGCCAGTCGCTTATTGGAGACTTACCCAAGAAACGTTGACCTACAAAAAACTCTCGACGCAACAAAGACCTTTTTAGCAACATTCTAAGATTCTAAACAATGCTTACTTATATTTTTCAAACATTTTTATGCTTGGTCGTAGTCATTATATTTTTCATTGTAATTTACAAAGATTAAATAACAAACTACGCAAATATAAATGATGTTCTATTCACTCTACTCTTGAGGATGCCTACGTCTCATGTTTACAGCTAAATGTTATAATTATGAAGCTACTAGCTGTCACCCGTGACGTCCTCTCCGTGGTATAAAAAAAAACTTAATTACTAGACTATGTGTCTCTTCCAGACTATGTTCTACATTTATGCCAAATTTTGAGTGATCTATGCAACCGTTCTATCGAGATACCTTCAAACAAACATCTATTTATCCATCTAAACATTCGCATTTATAATATTAGTAAGAAAGCCAAGTTCAAGTTCAAGTTGGCTTCTTCCATACCAGCTTATTATCAGTTGGCAAACAGTAATATAGAACAAAGTACTTTATAATTATAAATGTAATAATGAATAGATAGATTCAAGCATCAATAGCCTAATGGTTAAGGGTACGGATTTCCGATCACTAGGTCGGGGGTTCGAATCCCGCCATTCGACTATTGTCGTAAACCATATCCTAGCACAAGCCTAGAGCTTACTTGGAATGGTTAAAGGAATATTAGTAAATTTACAAAAAAAATTCCGTTAATATAAAAAAATATATATCGACCTTCAACAATATAAGAGACGCAAATAATGAAACGAAATGAACTGCAGATTGATCTCAGTTCAGTGTAATAAATATAAATCTCAAGTAACAAAGCAATTTAGGCGACGACTTTGATTAATTGTTTGTTGCAAAGCTTTAGGTCGCTGTTTTTGTCTTTAGATTTTTTTTTCTAAGCGCTAGGCTTTTTTCTAAGTTCTAGGCTTGTGCTAGGATATGGTTTACGACAATAGGCGAATGACGGGATTCGAACCCCAGACCTCGTGATCGGCAATCCGTACCCTTAACCATTAGGCTATTGACGCTTTTTTTTATGGAAAGGTTTTGCGTGCAGGAGGGTCCCATTTATTTATTAATTTTTAAAATGACTAGAAGTTTAGTAGACGAAAATTTAGGACTTTTTGATTTCTTCGCTTACGTAGGCTAGACTATAGGATCTACATAAAAATTATGTATCAACGAATTGTGGCTCTTTAAATTTTCTAAAAAAAGTCCCGGATAGCGTATATCTACCTGTTATAGTTTTTTCACAATAACCATTTAAGTTAAAGAATTCTTAGATACACAGCTTTTCATTGATTTAATTTGATAAATATTCCTCTTGTGTTAATTCTTTTGCTGGGGAAAGTTTACTGTAGAGAGATTTATTACAGATATTAAAATCTATTAAGACAAGGAAATCAATACATAGACCAAAGAGAATCAAATATAATACTAGTGTTGCAGTTTTCATTTCCTACTAAATTTCGAAGTGGATGATGACTAACTTTTCTTTTACATTTTAGTTAGAGTATAAATTTACCTAAGCTGTTTTTGCGATTATTCAACTCGATTTGAATTTTCTATCGAATCGATCACAATGATCTGTGGAAGAAAGAATTGAAGACTAATTGAATATTTTGATAAACAACCTATTCTGCTGATCAGATAGTAGGATCAGAGCAGGGAGAACAGTGCGATGATGATGAATAGGAAAAACCTATAGTTGACCATCGGCTGTGGAAAAAAACTGGTTAGAATTAAGGTAAGAAAAGAAAACATTATCTTCAAAACACATTTCCTTTAATAATACATGAATAAGGAATAAATGTGAAAACACATTGCAAAAAGCACTTGTTACTTATATAGTGTTGGAAGCAGACGAGGGCAACTGTTCAGTGCCCGCGCCTGCCTCCAACTGACGAGAAATTCACTGCCTGACTACGATGCGGCTTGTTGAGGGGAGTTAGCGCATGCGCACAAAGTTCAATGCGGATTCAACGCATATCTCCTGTTAGTAATACGCGTTAGTTTTAACATGATCAAATGAATGTATTTATAACGAATTAGATTAATTGAACAACACCAAATAAATACATCTCACGCTTGGAACCCATAGGAGTAGGCAGAGACCATGGATTTCTATTGGCACGGTCTTGCATACTATCTACTTCCATGTTCATACATCTGTACGTTCGGGTACTCTTAATACATTCAGGATGCTGTTAGCTGTTATTTCATTTTATGCGGTAAATTATCGGATCGATAGTTGAAGTTAGTTACGTAATACAATAATTAGAGGGCTAGATAAGGCCCATGCTTCTGTTAGTTTATACCTATTGAAACTCCAAGATCACAATTTAATAACTACCAAGAAACCCATTATAGTAACAATGGCTAATATTAATAGCCTGACACAACTGCTAGTTAAAAGGTTATCATAAATGTGAATGTTTAGATGGATGGATATGGAGATCCATGAACAGATTTGGCTGAAATTTGCCAAAGTTGTAAAACACAGTCTGGAAGAACACATAGGCAACTAATTATGTTTTTTTTAATTCCTTGCGAACGGATTCGCGGCGGCAACTACTTTATTTATAAATGTTTCTATGTTATAATAAGAAGCGGCTTTGCCAATATAATTAATTATTCTTTAATTTTTAAACCATCCAATAAAATAACAATTATAAATTGTAAGAACAATTATTCCTTCTTATTTAAGTTTCTCAGCAGTATTAATAAATTAGGAATAATAAAAACAAACCAAAGAGAACAGATGTAACGAATAGTGCGGGGGCAAAGTTATCCTGTTCCTCAGCTTGAAACAAATTGCAGCTAAAGCCACAATTTTGTTTCTTTTAAGTAATACGATAGTCTATCTGGAACAAAGTAAAATATTACCATTAGAATTTAACTAGCCTTAAATAAAATAAATTATTTATACCCAATCTCGCGTTTAGACAGACGAGAACTTGCGAACTCATGAAGAAACAGCAGTTGTATGGACCCACACACCCTTGTATTAAAATAATTCATAATAACCTTGAAACACAAATATACAAACACAATTCTTGTCTACGTTTCTTCAAAGAAAATGATAAGGACAGCGATATTGTTGTAATACAAGTGGCAACTCACGTTTAGAAATTGACTTAGGTTTCGAACGACAACAAAACCCGATCCATGTTTGTTCTCTGTTTCCAAATAAATAAAGACAAAAGGTTTCGTTGTAGCAAATAAAGAACGAATTTGTATCGAGGTTGAAATCTGTTTGTTTTGATGTTTTATTGACTTTATCATGAAATTCCACTGCAGAAACATTTGTATTAAAACTTTGCTATTTTGTTTTGCCAAATAAAGAGGGATGACAAATATTTTTAAGAAGTATTTCTATAATAGAATCTATATAGTTTCTTAATCATTGTCTTTTTCCTATGGAGGTCCGGTACATTGTACAACGCCATTTAAATCACTATCATCATCACCCTATCCTTGTCTCACATACGTAGAGTCGTTGCACCAGGTTTTCGTCTTCCAAATCAATCTATCTGTAGTCGTAACCACCTTAATCATGTCACCTTTCAAGCAATCCATCCATCTCTTCCTAGGTCTACCTCTACCGGTGGATGTACCTCTACACACTCATACATGCGCATATTTCATATTCATAACATACCCAACCACGCTAAACTTTTACTTCTCTACTTTTCTACTACTAGTGCTACCTTCAGCCTTTTAATTGCCATTTAAATCTTTATTAGTCGTCATATTTACTTAAAGTCCACATAAAGGGACTGCTGTTTGATCTTACGATAACCTTGCGAATACCCTAAGGTTAACTAAGGGACCAGCTACTAAACAGTCAGATTAATACACCAATAGTAAATTACACAGTTCGACACTTCAGTAACCTTGTCTCGGAATTATTACCCTGAGGACATCAAAATAGCCGTTAGCCATGAGTCAGGACGTTTATTATCAAACTTGTTCCATTCGGGTCGACGGATATTTATTACGATCAAAGGAATATTAGGGACTCGTGTGACTTGAATATGCAATACAAAGCAATATTGCAATATTTTGAATAGACTTACGATCGGGATGGACTACGTGTTACACTGATAAAGATTTTGGAGAATGCTTTTTGAAAATTTTTAGAACAAGCGTTGTGAGCAGAAATCCGAAATAATTGGATTTCGATGCGTAGTGAGATAAGAGATTTTATGGGTATAGCCTACTCTTTGGCCAGAAAGTGGTCAAAGAGTAATTATCCTAACGTAGAACTGATATAGTCCCAAAAACTTTAACTTATCCGTTAAATGAACCTGATCACTTATTAGAAATATGCACCTCAAATACATTAATTTATAACATACAGATTCAGAACAGTTTTTCATACAAGTTTGGTGTCTGATCAAGACTCAATCTTAAAAACGTCATGACTGATGAAAAAAGACATGAGATTTTTGGTGATTGTATTTGAATCTATAATAACATTTTTTTTTTGTTAAAATTTCAAAATATAACTTTAGATGCGAATAAAACTAAGGTTGAAACCCAGTCTAGTTCTACGTAAAATTTATAGTTGATGTTCAATGGAAGTACTAGCATTGGCATCGAGTCTGGCAGCGCATGTCGTCGCACACGGCACGTGACTAATGGAGTTGTGATATAGAAAATTTGTGAACATCCTCTACTTTAGTTATTAGTAACATAGAGGTAATAGTTAAATAAAGACTAAAAGATAATTAAAAAAAAACTCAGAGTTTATTTAATACTGTTAGGAAGAAAATCCGAAAATATAGCAGTGTATTGACGCAACACTAGCCTTACAAAAATGTCGACGTTTATGTCCCTTCACTATTAATTCTGACACTGAACTTTGTAATGAAAGCACGTCATTCGTGCCAAAGGATTCTAATAAACATTGTCTTAAAATACATATCTTGCCACGGACCACGACAGTCGATGTCTGAATGGCAGGATAATATTTTTAAGGGTATTGCGTGAATAGATGAACTCGAAATGACTTACAAAAATATCGTTAGTTGGAAATGCAAAGTCAACTTGACATTAGAGGCATTTAAAGTGGAGACAAAGATGTTGACATATTAGTCAACATACATATATTAGTATATTCAACAGTAATTAACGAATACATAAAACGTTGGGATTTAATGCAGTGGCCGTTGTAATTATGTTCAGATTAGCGGTCACACTGAGGTTAAGCCTAGATTAAACATTATCTGCAATAATATGAATTTATCATAGAGTTAAATGTGAATTTGTCATAGAGTAAAATATTAATTTATCATAGAGTAAAATATTAATATGAATTATTTTCTTTATAGTTTTAGATATTATTAGCTACAATCATTTGGCGCGAATGGCGTCCTTTCGTTACCAAGTCAAGTGTCAGAATGATTAGTGAGGGGACATAAACGTTAACATTTTAGTAAGGCTAGTGTTGCGCCAGTACATCGGCACAGTGTTGAATATTCTTCCTAACAATATATAATCTGGAAGAACAAATAGGCTACTAATAACTTTTAATTCCGACGGAGTCACAGGCGATAGCTAGTCAATATATTGCACAGATATATCAAAACAAGGCTCATGAAAAGAGAAATAAGCGAACAGAACAAGTTGAACGTACACAAAAGCTTATGGAATTTCATTTAAACTAGAGTTGGCGGTTTACCGGAAATTATTCGAATTTCCCGGAATCAAAGAGACCGCTGTACTTCGACTCGGATATTACTTGAAGACACACTCAAATGAAATTCCGGTGACAAATGGACTATAGTACGACAAACATATCTAACCCGGTGAGAGAGGCACTACGGAGGTTAGTTGGAATGTAGTGTCACATACCTAACAGGTCACACAATTTTGTTTATCTATAATAACTTATAAAACCTAAAAAAAGGAAAACTACAGTATGTTGGCATACGATTATCTTTCACATTTAACGTAATACAAAAATAGTTTTTATATGATTCCAATTTATTTCTTTTTCAATTACATACAGACTAAAAATTTGCTCCGTGCTTTATAACTCCGTTCTCTTAAATCATATTACATTTGAAAATTCAATTTTGCTTCTATAATTGGTTTTTCCAGTACATTAACTAAGCCACAGGAATCACATTATAAGACAGAACTTTAAAATATCACCTTCAAAACCTTATAACTTTTATAAAATAATATTACTTCAAATAGATACACATCTAAAGTGTGCCTTTATAAAATCCTGGTAGCGTTAAGACAATCAATAAATACTTCTTGGTTTTTAGGAATATATATTTACTAGCGTCTTTAGAGCGTCGGTGGCTCAGTGGTTTCAGCACTTGACTTGTAATCTGCAGGTCCTGGGTTCGAATCCCGCCATGTACCAATGTGTTTTTCGATTTACATATGTACATTTATCCGACGTTCTTACGGTGAAGGAAAACATCGTAATGCAACCTGGACATATCCGAGAAGAAATTCAAACATATGTGTGAAGTCGACCAACCCGCACTTGGCCAGCGTGGTTGACTATGGCCTAGTCACCCTTAACTTAGGGTAGGCTCCGAGGCCCTCGGTGGGGACATATAGTGAGCTGATGATGATGATGATGATTTACTAGCTGTCTCCTCCTTCGCAATTGACTCCGTCCGCACGGAATTAATCCAAAAATTTAATAATCTATATCTATGCCAAATTTCCTTAAGAGCTCTACCCGTTCTGAAGGTACCTAGTAACAGCCATCCATCCATCTAAACATTCATATTTACATACAACATCAATATTAGTAAGATATAAAATTCTCGTGTCACAATGTTAGTTACCATACTCCTCCGAAACGACTTGACCGATTTCATGAAATGTTATCTGCATATTCAGTTGGTTTTGAAATCGGCGACTATTTTTTTATCCCGCGCGGACGAAGTCGCGCGCGACAGCTAGTAGGAATCCATTTTTTATAAGATTCAGTTAATATAATTTTTATTAATTTAGCGTTTTTCTCTTTATAATACGCAATGTTATTTGATATTTGAGTCAAATTTTATCACAAGAATAATCCATCCAAATCTGATTTGGAAAGGGCGGAATTTAAAACATAACAGGAATTTGTGCGTGATTCCATTAATTTAGGGTTTATGTATTTAGGATGGATTAAAGGTAACAAATTCAAATCGAATATCAATAACTAGTTATGATGTTCGGTTTTGTTTGCAAAGTCTACTCGAGTAGACATAACTTTCTCGACATTATCTTTTTGAGTCTTAAGAATCTTATTTTTACGTCTTAATTCTGACAAATTACTAACTTCTTTTTTCAATGCATTGTTTTTTTCTTCTTTAAATACATCAATTCTTTAGTTTTATTAAATGAATCGCGTAAACTAATTATTTTGTTAAATGTTTAAATTTACACGAATGTTCAAAACATAATTTCCCTTCTAATACGACCATGATAATGTTCGTAAGCCACTATAACTCTCTTGCCGTCCAAACTTAGGTGATTTACTGTTCGAAACATTTCAACTAGTTCAGCAAATTTTATTAGTACTGCAAATTTTGCGAGAATAGGATTTACTATAAAGTGTTACTGTAAAACCCTTATAAATATTATGTCAAACCATAAAACATATACAACTTGCAGATCCCCAATCAGATGAACAAAAGACCTTCGGTGTATTTACAACACAAAATGACATTTCGAGAATCGACTCTCGATCGGACGCCAAACTTGCACAAACTCTTTTTTTTCTTCTTCCGAGCCATAAGACGCCCACTGCTTGAATTAGGCTAAAACGTCGCCACTACAATCGGTCCTCTGCTACCCGCATCCAGGATACTTGACCAGATCGACTATCTTACTAATATTATAATGATATGAGAAAGTTAGAATGTATGGATGGATGTTTATTATATGGTATCTCCTGAACGACACAATGTATCCCGCCGAAATTTGGCATAGATCTAGAAAACGGTCTAGAAGAATATATAAGCTACTTATTCAGTTTTTTATTTTATTCCGCACAGATGGAATCGCAGGTAAACAGCAGACACTATAACAAACGAGAAAATTTAGATGAATAGATGAACTTGTCATCTAATTCGTTAAAGTTTTAATTATTATTTGATTTAAACCTCGTAAAATATATTACAAAGGTCTCTAAATAAAATGTATCAATTTTTTAATGAACTACACAGAAATAAATTTTATCAGAGATAACAGCTTGAAGCAACATGAAAACATTTTAAAAGCTGCACGTCACGGTCCCTCTGTACCCACATACATTAATCATTTTCCGAAACGTTACACATTGTACGGTAAATGATAAACAAATTTCCAAAATAAGGACTTTTATACAACAAAGCAATTTAAATATGAAATATACATGAAGTACCAATAGCCTAATACGGTTAAGAGAACGGAACTGTCAACCTAGCGGTCGTAGGTTCCCAACAAGGTTTACAAGATTTTCAAGGTCATCTAGAATGGTTACAAGAAATTTTAATTTAAAAAATCATTATCATAGACATACGTTTTCTCATTGTACTTTATTTTAGAACAAAGCAAAGAGAAATGCTTCAAAGACAGTACTTACATAATGTTGTCGAGTGTTGGTGAAATTTATTGAAGCAATTCTGTTATTCTATTGCTTCAGCGAGTCCGCTTCGGAGCTATATTGTCATTGCAAAACCTGCTAACAAATGCCCATAAAAACTAATCGAAACTGTAAATTGTATACTTAAAGAAATAGGATTCCTAAGTAGTAATAAATGGATCCGTAAAATTCATACGTTACAAGTTAAAGCTTATGATAAATTTTTAAATCTTGATTTAAGAATTGATGTCACTTATTTCTTTAAAATTGCTTTGTATCTTGTTTCACAGATAACTAATACAATAGCTGTATACCCCACAGGTACAACATCAATGCCTGAACATTCCAACTCGACTTATGAAAAAGTACCTATATTATTAACAGGCGTGAAGTAGAAATATTTGTAATATGTTTGATTTTATATCGGAAAAGAGTGATGGGAGATGTGATTATCGATGTCAATGGACATTTAGACAACCAGAGGAACTGCAGATGCGTTGTTGGCTTCTAAGAAAGCGGAACGCTCGATTTTTTTATGTCACACGGTGGCAAACGAGCGAGTGGCCACCTGAAATCGCTGAAATAGCGAAGTGAACGTTGCCTACCTTTAATCGACGGAGGAGTGGATGCACAGAAAGATAATATTTTCCCTTCCCATGCATCCTCTCATCCGGAAAGTCCACTTCCACTTCCCATCATTTCCTTATAAGAAGAAGGGTGAGAAGGGAAAGAGGACTAAATTAGGCTTCCAGGACGCACACTCATCAAGCGAAATACTTCCACTTGACGCCTGTCTTCTGTGTGGTCGTGGTATTTCACCGGGCGAGCCGGGCCAATTCGTGCGAAAACGTTAAAGTGATCTCTACCACTATTAAGCTGCTTGATACTTAAAAGCCAGTAAGTTGCACTGACGAAATATCTAAAACATTTCCTATATGTCAATATCAGGTAAACAATTTATTTGTTTGCTATTTATTCTTCTAGTATAACTAGTAGTAACTTGACTTTAGTTCTGTATTTTAATAAATTATTTTTCTAAAGATTTGAAGCAGATCAGATGTCAAAAGCTTATGAGACTATTTCATATTCTAGTCAGTTTCATCCGATTGAATGCAACAATCGAATCACAATATCTGGGTCATGTCAGAGCTCGCGGCAAACGGAATCTTATTCTAATCCCAAATAAACTGAGATTGCTATTCCCTATCGTGATATTTACATGATATCTTTGTTTTATATTTAATTTAAATTCATAACTATGTTGCATCTATTTCTAGAAATGTTTCATTTGTTAAAACAATAGTAAAACTAGACGATCTGGAAAACTACTACGAAATTAATGTTGCTAATAGACATACATAAAAACCCCTGTTGTTAGAACTAAATTTACCTCACATCACTTCAATTTACTCTGGTTAAGGTAACACAATGTTAATTTTAACATGAGTTTCGATTGAAAATAATTATACCAAAAAGTGTTCTTATATTTTTTTCCAAATAAAACGAGAGAAGACAATGGAATTTGGATGGATAGATGGATGGTTTGTTGTTTGAAGGTATCTCCGGAAGGAATCAACAGATCTTGATGAAATTTGGCACTGTGGTAGAGCATAGTTTGGAAGAACACATGCGCCACTTATTTCGTTTTTTTTTTTAATTTCACGAGTGGGCACTCGCAAGCGACAGCTAGTGCTAAATATATGGGTATAGACAAATATATGTCAAATTGTAAGATCCCAGATGTCTTGGTAGACAGGACAACAGAGGCTGACTCAGCACTGCTGTAGGTTGTAGCGATAAATCAACCGCAATGACACTCACATTTTACTTCGTCCATTAGCTAAATTCGCCGGAATAAACTGCAAATGACATTCCCTCGTCATATTGTTAGCGTTGAAAAATATTCAGAAACCAAGAAATGACTTGAAAAGCAAAATGTCAACTTCCATTAAATGATTTTTCTTTTAACACTCTAATCGCTATTCATTAATTAAAAACACTTTTTTGGTTATTAAAAATCCTACCTAACTGTGATCTTTACGAACAACACTTGAACAAGAACACGCGAACACGAACAAGAACACGCAGGAACACTCTAGGGATGAACACGAATAGAGTGACACTGCACTCAAAATTAATTTAGTCGCTTAGACTATACGAGTTTACAATCTCACAATGAGTTGACCTACACAGTAACCTACGTACATGACACACTCCCGTGAGAAAAACATTACACTATTAATTTAGTAAAAAAAAATAAGAGCCAAATAGACATTTTAACTTAAACTTATGTCAACACTTTTATCACACGATGATATTAGACATCAGAAATCAAAATAATTCGAATATGATTCTGTATAGGCTTCCTGTGATCTTGACAAATAAATAACAGGTAAAACATACTCCTATCTAACCCTGTTGACATCCACAATATCAATCACCGGCGTTCAAAAGGTTAAACCATGTGTTTAACTGTATTCTTAAGAGTAATACTTAAGTCTTTAAACACTTTTACATACATACTCACTTCCAATATATTTCAAATCAATGTATATTTCAAATGTATGGATAAGTTTATTAATCTAAAAACTTGTCCTTTGAGCTTGTTCGGATTAGTTTGATCGTAATAATATGCGGGTCCTTAGAGTGGCTTTGTGGCAACTCCGTCGCAATTTGATTTCTTCCCCGCTAGAGGGCGCGCAGACCTTGAGTAGTGAGTAGCATACATAACAACTTAGTGAAGTAGACGAAAATTGGTTACATATTTTTTGTAACGTCACAAGATTACTTATGAAAGATACATTGATTATTCATATTTCTACTTATATATTTTCTTTTTTATATCGCCATATAAAAATACAATAGCCAAGGGCACATACGCTATTTCATATGCATTGCCTACCTTTAATCGACGGAGGAGAGGATGCACGGAAAGAAAATATTTTCCCTTCCCATGCATCATCTCATCCGGAAAGTCCACTTCCACTTCCCATCCTTTCCTTATTAGGAAAAGGGTGGGAAGGGAAAGAGGACTAAATTAGGCCTCCGGGACGCACACTTATCAGACGAAACGCGGAATTGCTTCCACTTGACGCCTGTCTTCTGTGTGGTCGTGGTATATCACCGGGCGAGCTGGGCCGATTCGTGCGAAGATGTTAAAGCGGGCTCTACCACTGTTATTAAAAGTCAATAGTTAAGAGGAAGGAAATCTCTAGCAATATTCATTTAAATTTTCATCATTTTTTAATTTTACACTTGATGTCAGAAACAGAACAAAGCCGAGTGTATGATAACTTGGAGATATAAACAAGACAACGGCGTCAGTTCGCTGCATATATCAGAATTTTATTTCTGTTGTTATTGTAGCTCTTTAGTTTTTTCTCAATTTGTTTTAAGAAAATATATATAAACGACGTGTTTATCTGTATAAAAGGCATTTTCTTTTAAGTGTTGCCATAGTATTTGTGATATTTTTTAATAAATTTGATTTTATTTACAATTATAATTTTTTACGTATTCTGTCTTATTCCTTTCGTTTTTAATACGTTACTCTTCCAATTTAATCCTAATAACCATTACGATACCCGAAGGAAACATAGCTCGTTTTCCTGTATTTCAAAAATATGAATTTTCCCGAAATGTTACCCAAGAGAGAGACAACGAGACTTCAAAAAAAATTGATTAATTTTTTCCGTAAAGTGACATTATGACTTAGAATTCTTCAGAATAATGTTGCTATTTTGTTTTTAAATACACTGTTTAGTTAAACACGTGTTTTAACCCTTTGAACGCTGTTGAAGGATATTATGGAATTCAAAGTGGTTATATGTTTCATCATAAATATGTATCATCATACTATTTTTGGTGTAAATTTATTATTAAGAACTAATTTCGTCTAGCCATGCCTACGCATAGCTATGATTTGTCAAATCCGTGCCAGGAGTTAAAGTCACGGTATAAAAAGGTTGTCTAAACATTATCTAATTTTTTTATAGTAAGGCCTTAAGAATACAAAATATCCACAAAACTCTTTAAAAAAAAACACTGCGATATTTTCTCACACGTTGAAGCATCGAATTGAATTTATACTCAAATAAACTCTTTTTACAGAAAATTACAATTCCGTTTAAACTTAACTCTGTTGAACGTAAAGTCGAAGAATTTCTGAATTTATATCACGCTACACGTACAACAAAAGCCAAGTGTCGACTGACTGAGGCTCTCATAGATAACGTAGCGCCATCTATTGTCAGCGTTTTAAAACATAGATTTTAATGTTTTTAATTTAAACTACATTAAGATTAATAATTAATGTTACATTCTTAATTAAAAGATACATCTCCTCAAAAAAATGTACAAAATGATTTATCAATGAAAAAATCAGTTATGGCAAGTGAAATTTGAACTTTTTTATATTTTTTTAAGAATTTCATCTCCCACGTCCACTATAAGTGTTTTGTACCAATGTAACATCAGTATAGTCAATTGGGCTCTATCCCATACAAACCTGCATACATATAAACAAACTTAAACATTCGTTTTCAATCACATGATAACCTAAAGAACTGTTTTCACCAAAGAAAAACACATATAAGAAAAAAATGGATATAAATCTTTACACATTTGTTGGATAAAACCCATGTCAATCTTAATAAATATGTTTTTACAGATTTAGCCGTTGTTTTCGCATCTTATTTATCCATTCCACGCAAACCAAACTGCAATAATTTGTAACCACTAGGTAAGAAGTCTGATACGATTTTCTTTACTAATAACTTTGCATTAATAAAGATAATGATTATTCCTCGTTTGCATTATGCCAGACCAGTAGGACAGTAGCACTGGCTTAACATATATTTTTTTAGATCACTGGTATCAGTTAGTATTTGTATTAGGCTAGTCGTATGTCAGCGTTGATTTTACTGTCTTACTGTACTGGTATAATGTAAACCAGGATTTAGAGTGTGTGGGAAAATATTTTGAAAATCACATTGTTATAATACAAAATAAATAAAATTGTAGTGTATTCGTTACTAAAAACATGTTATGTTTCATACTCTTTACAGACTAAGACTAAGACTAAGACTAATACTAAGACTTTATTTTTAACAGATTAAGATGTTTTATTATTCATTTAAATAAAAATGTATTATAATAAATTTCGTACATTATAAAGTTTTCTTAGTTGAAAGATTTACTTTGAGAATAAAAATTCGATTTAATATCTAAAGTTATTCAGATAACATTATGCCAAACAAGATTTATAAAGAGGAAAGATACGATTGTTTGAATTGAATAGTCTCCAAAACTACTGTAGAGATTTGAAAAATCATTTTACTGTTGGGAAGCTACTGTATCTCCGGGTGACTAAGGATTTATTTATTAATTCCGCGCAGACGAAGTCGCGGGCAGCTACTAGTATTTAAAAATAACTCTAGTAATATATAGAAGAACGTCTTTTTAAATTAAATTCATTTTAATTACAAGATCACTTATTTGATGTCTGTAAAAACTTTTATAAAAATAATACTTTACCTTGTGAAAGATGCCCGTAGAAGTGGATCGTAAAAAGTCTAACAAACTTGTGGTTACAAGTGCAATTTATTTAAGCAGGAGAGTAATAAGGTAAGTTTCCTCTTCAACCATTTGTTGTACACGAACTTACACCAAGATTTACTTTTATTACTTTTTTTAACATTTTTTATTCATTTTATGTCTAAAATAGTACTTTTAATCAAATAAGAATATCTGAACCAGTGAGAGGCGTTGCTATCGCGGTTAATGTTGTCAGAATACATATAAAACCTACTTGGACATAGAAAATGACATAAAAGAAAAAAAAATCTGACAGCTACAGTATAAAGAGGATCTTTTGATATTTTTTGACGTTGACAGAGGGGCGCTAGTGTGCTGTCATAATTTAGTTTGACTTAAGTCCATCAATTCATATTTATAATTTGTTTTGCATAGTATATTGTAATTTTAAATATCATAGAATTGGATTTTTCTAAAAAGATATTATATTTTATTACCAAATATGTAAAATGTAAAAAAAACTTCTCAAGTCATCATCTATATTATTAAAACGCAGCACAGTTTTTATTTGCAGTCTAAAAACATGACAACATAACATTTCATGGTATATGCTTTCAAATACATACGTAATAAAATACCGCGACAAGAGAAGAGCTTTAAAGCCAACTATAATAAACATGAAAATAACCACTTATTCATTAAATCCTAACATAACGACCGGTTTATTCCTGGGACGGATGTTTTTAATTTCCATCGTATATTTGAAATGCAAATTATGCTTATACCATATAAACTAGTGCATACAAATGTACATTATGTTTATCCACGGCTGGAAAACTAGACATTAATAATTCATTTATGATTCTAAAATTTAACTTTTACAGACATAATCTTACTAATATAAATGCGAATGTTTAGATGAATGGATGTTTAATAAACTTATATAAAAACGGTCAAACACCGACGTATATTCGTCCGGTGGCGGCACCGACTAGTTTCGAGCCCATCGGGGGCTCTTCATCAGGGTGAGTGTTTCAGTTTGTGCCGCCACCTGACGAATATACGTGAGTGTTTAGCCGTTTTTATATAAGTTTATTATAATGTCTCACGAAAAATGAATGCATGTTTGTTTGAAGTTATCTCCAGAACCACTGCATAGATCTTGCTGAAATTTGGCACAGACATAGAACATAGCCTGGAAGGACACACAGACTTCTAAATAAGTTTTTATTTAACTCCGCGGACGGAGTCGCGGGCGACAGCTAGTAAAACCATAATATTTGTAAGGAGATTATTCTTAAAGGTATAAATCTGTTAGTTAAAGGTTAATTAGTAGAGTCGTTAATGACTTTTGTAAAATCTCAAGGGAACCGTTTTCTTTGTTAAGAATTCCTTGAGGTTCTCCGTAATGAAGGTACGGCCGATTGTGAATTAACAACAAGCGTCCTTGGGCGTTCTTTACTCGTCTTATGAATATTTCATTGAGTGCGCATTTTATTGTCGTCAAGAGACACAACTGTAAAAATAACCAAAGGATTTTAACCCATCTCGGGTTAAATATAGTCGGTGACTTAAATTACAGAATCAAAATTAGTTTAAACCGGCAAAGTACAGATCCTTTGCCAACTCAACACGACTCTACGTTCTATTATGTGTGTTATTCTGTTTAGTTATCTATTACATTTTGGAGTTTTTAAACTTAGGGACTTTCTCATAAATAACGAACTTAAATTAGCTACTTTTAGCCAACTAATAAAAATAAATTTTACCTTGCTAATATTATAAATGCGAATGTTTAGATGGTTGAATGAATGTTCGTTAGAATGTATCTGAACAGAATTGCACAACGGATCTCGATTAAATTTGGCGTAGTTGTAAAATAGTCTCGAAGAACACATAGACTACTAATTAAGTTTTATTCCGGGTGGACGGAATCATGGGCGACAACTAGTTATATATTATTGTTATTTTAAATTATTTTATAGTGCTGCTGTGTATCTTGCGTTGTTTTATTATCAGTTAATTACTACGGAATTGCTTATCACCGCAACCATTATGCAAATAAATTTTCATAGCCTTGGGAATTCCTTTATCAAATTACCTTATATTTAGTTTGGTATTTTGTAATTTAGTACCTTTATTATATACCTGACATCCCTTCCCCACTAATATGGGAAAGATTGGAAGTGGATTTAGCGGACGCATGGGAAGGGGAAATACATATTAAAGGCAATGCATGTTCAATTACGGAGTTCTTTAAGCAGCGGTCGCTATATCGGCAACTTCCAGCTGAATTTGCTGCTAGCACTATTGCCACCTTGCTAGCTATCGCACGCGATTCTGTCCGCGCAAATTTAAAAAAAACTTAATTAGTAGCCTACCTGTTTCCAGACTATGTTCTACATTTATGCTAATTTTCATCGAGGCAACAAGTAACATCACTGGCAATTTTAATTTTCACAGAAGATTAAATATGATTACTGTCATAGATATCCTAAAAGCCTTAAAGCAGTCAGCTGAGTTATTAAATACAATAGTCGTTTTATATCCTGACGTACAAAAGCCTCGGATTCGAGCGTAAGCTTTTAATTTGTACATGAAACAAAAGTTATTTTTCCGCCTATGTTTCGTTTGTCCAAATTTGTGGATAGCTCTTTGACTTTATTTGTTTGGAAACAACAAAGAGAAAACAGAACGAGGGTTTTTTTTGTTCCCGTTACAAAGATGTGGCCAAATACGACACGAAATGTATCTACGATTTCCTTTAATATTTATTTAATATGTAAAAAACGCATTAAACGAAGTTTTTTCTACATTCGACAGTATATTTTTTAATTTTATAAAAAAATATTATTAACGTATAATATATTACGTCAATAAGACGAAAGTCTCTAGAATATATTTTAAGCCTTATTTTCTTCTTCTGTTGTTTGAACAAAACAAAAGAGGAACAACATTTAAAAAACAAAAATTCGAAAATCAAAACTCCAAAAATCGACTGGAATAATCATAGTAATTCAAACAACTTTACGTGCAGATATGTCTGTGAATGCGGTTTCAGAATAGTACTTTGTCCTCGTTTATTGCGACACAAACAACTGGAGCCTTTGTACACTAAAAGTCTATTTCGTCAACTCTCTGAGAAATAATCGGAAAACAAATGAATATTTTCGAAAAATTAATTCTCAAGTTATGCGTTATTTTAACAATGAATAAAAAAAATTGCGTTACTTAAATGTGCTTTTATTTCGAGCTAGAGTATAGAGTTAATTAATCAAATAAATTATTTAATTAATTAATTTAATCAATTCAGTTTAATTAATTAATTTCAATTATTTTTTAGTTAGTTAAGTTTAATTAACTTTTAACTTATTAATTAAATGTAATTAATTAATTTTACGTTAATCGTTAATGTTTTAGAATAACCTCTTCCTACGTATTATTATATGAGATAGGAGTTTTTAGGATTCAGTAGTAAATACTTTTTGTTTATTTATTTTTCATTACATTTTAATTAAATTTATAGATATAACTACACTTAACTACAATTTAATCATCCATTTATAGCAGCTTCCTTGTTTCATGATATCGTAAACTTCATTTAAAAGTTAACAAACTGTTCAATTCTGCGAAAACAGTTTCCAGCTTCCGCGGAAAAACCTTTTTGAGGAACGTTTTAACGAAGTATTAAATATTTTAATTTAAAATATATCCCAGAAGTTACTTGCAGTTTGTTTAGATATATGTACATTTATATATATTTAATCTTCATATCTTATTATTATTCTTATTCAAAGAGAAAATATAATTTTATTAAACGGTGAATATGATATAAAAATAAAAGATTCGAAGTCGATATTATTTTAAAATAACTTTTGTTTGAAGTCATGAAACTTTTACAATAACAAAAGTTATCTTGTTGGACATTTCAAAACATTTATTTGATATTTTATTTGATTTCCAGTAAGCTTATTATTTTGAAATTACGAGATACATCCAATAGGTACCTATTTAATGTTTTATGTCTCTTTCTGACTCATTCTTATTAATACAGCTATGCTCTTTCCTCATTCATTTGTTTTCATTGGCGAAACATTTGTCCTAAATCATTGTTTTTACCACAGTTTTTTTTTAGTGTCTCAGCTATGGAAGTCCATTTCTTACTTCTTACTTATGTCTGTCTGTCTGTAATCTGTAATCCACTGGTATCTTCGGAACGGCTTTATGGATGTCGTTGAAATTTGGCACATATGTAGAACATAGTCTAGAAGAACTAGTAAGCTACATTTTTTTTTTTAATTCTGCATGGACAAAGTCGTGGGTGACAGTTAGTTACAGTATAGATTACGTTGATAAGCAATAAAATGTTACTCTTTGTCGTTAATCATTACATTATACGTACTTTTTATTTTCTCTCCAACATGTTGGAGCTAAACAAAGCTATTACGGTTTTTATGGTAATTTGATGAGCGAGGCTGAGATAAAACGAAAGTAAATGAAAACATCGGCTATCGATTTCTTGTAACATTAACTTGAATGTCTATTTTAGCTGCTAGTCATTTTTTAGAAGAACTTTGGTACAAAATGTAATAACAATAGGAAGAGTTAGTTATAAAACTATAATGTCAAGGATCAATTGCCATTATTTATTAGGTTTTTATTATAGACTAACTGTCACACGCGACTCCATCCGCCCGGAATTAAAAAAAAACGTAATTAGTAGCCTATGTGTTCTACCAGACTATATTCTATATCCATGCCAAATTTCAGCGAGCTGTATGCAGCCTTTTTGAAGATACTTTCAAACAAACATCCATCCAAACATTCGCATTTATAATATTAGTTAGAAGTAAGATTTATAATTTTCTTCTTTGTCTAAATTCTGAAGATATTTCAAAATTTGATATAATTAAATTCATTTCGTTACACAACAAAGAAAAGGTTATTGGCGTTGAAAGATATTTTCCAATTTTACACAAATTAAGTCTCTGTAGTCAATTTTATAAAGACAAATCGTGGACGTCTCATGAAATAGAAAGATATAACGAGTATTATATTTTAGTACACTAAACTTTGGAATACATAATTACAATAGGGGGCGCTGTATTCGTAACGTTATAAAATTTAGTAAAAGAATACATTGAAAAATAAATGTGTCAGTATGTTTAGTATTCATTCATTTTTATTGCACGCTGTAATCAAGACCAGAGATCGTTTTGTTCCCCCTCCCTCCCTCCCCCATCCAGAACAGCGCACCAGTCTCGACCTTGTTCAGTTTTATTTGCCAGCTTTATGCGTTTGTGTTAACGCTTTGAATCGTAATGTGCCTTAAATGTGTCTGTCTGTCTATAATCATAGATATTAATGAAGTAAATCCATGAATTTCGTAATATTGTAGATGAGTTGGGGTTAATATGGCGATGCAGAGCTTAAACTTACTAATATTATAAATGCGAAAGTTTGGTTGAATGGACGTTTGTTACAAGATATCTCAGTAACAGGTCAACGGATCTCTTTGAAATTTGGCAAAGATTTTTAACGTAGTCTGAAGAAACAGATTGGCTATTAAGTTTTTTTTTAATAACGTACGGACGGAGTCGCGGGTGACAAGTAGTTTTAGTATAATTAAGTATAATTTTATTCTTTTCTAAATTTAATTTACGTTTAATCTCTAGTTAAAATATCTTATTAAATGTGACATTGTTACTTTAATAAAGATAAAATAAATGTTAAACATCTCATATCAATTACGAAGGATTGAAGATTTTGTCATGTCAATTGTCTTGTGTAGCCAACTTTTTATTACTTGCGATTTCGATAGCTTCTTTGAAATTGTGCAAAATACTAAAATCTCGAAACATTTCTCTTTCTAATTGCAACGGTGAATGTTCCTTTGCTTCGGAGTTTTCCATTTAGAAACTTTTATCAAAGAGACTTGTTATTTGCTGCATCAAAGAAGTAAGATTTCTTTCTTTCTTTTACAATGTCCATCTGGATGAGCAATAGTTACTCTAAGAATACCTATTTTATTGCAATACATTAAACCTATACTCTATTCTAGGAACATTTTGGCTAAATTAGGCTAAATTTGGCGAAATTAGATGTATTTTTTCTTTTGACCGTAATATGTTAAATCTTTTATAGAATAAATGAAAGGAAATCTTTATAAAGTATATCCGGTAGAGAGCCTTTCATAAAATCTGTTCCTGATTGGCGCGGTTACGACTTCGCGTAATCCGAAGGCTTTCGGGCTTTAATGGCTATCGTTTCCAAACGTTAAATCACCTTCTTTGAGGCTCTCGCTGAAAGTCGCTTCAGATCGTTTCCTTTATTTATCAGGGCCTTTTTAAATTTCAATTGAAATTGAACCTTACAAATTTTTAAGTGAAAAACGAAGCCAATTTTAACGTTTTTATTTTTATTTCAACGTTCTTTTCTTTCTTTTGTTTCCATATCTTTCTTTTGTTTTTATATTTTTTTTAAAGTGAAATCTCTATGCTTGTGATATGATATAGTTTACGACAATAGGCGAATGGCGGGAACTGAATGCCAGACCAGGTGATCGCAAATTACCCTTAACCATTAGGCTATTGGCGCTCCTTGTATTACCAAATGGATTCCTATCATTATTTCTATTTATAATGTCTTGTGTATTTTAACACAACTTAAGAACTCGTTGATGAGTTCTTTTATCTTTTAAATAACTTCATATTTCTCAGAATTTATTTCGTTGAAATACTCTAAGCTTACAAAATTAATTCATATTTACCCAAATATATTTAATAATGCCTTCTTTTGCTAACTACATTAAATGTTTACGATTAAATTATTCAAACTTTCGTGAGACATTATACTAAAGTGATATATAAACACGGCTAAACACTCACGTATATTCGTCCGGTGGCGGCACCGACTAGTTTCGAGCCCAGTGAGCTGAGGGCCGCGTCCGCGAAATAATACCAGTACCACTCATCCTGATGAAGGGCCCCCGATTGGCTCAAAACTAGTCGGTGCCGCCACCGGACGAATATACGTCAGTGTTTAGCCGTGTTTACGATTAATCTACTCTAGCTATAGATTAATTTCACAATCCAGTATAGTCGCAATTCATCAACAAATCCCGTAACGTCCGACGTAGATTTAGCGTGGAACACAAAATCCGTTACATCCTACCCAGCGTTATGTTCCGCTGTACAACATCTGGCAATGACAGCTATGGCACACATGCACACTTTAATGCACTGAATAAATAACTACATATCCAATGTAAAAATATTTTATCACCATCGACAATATGGTATTTCGTATATTCCTTTCAATCTTAATTAAGGCAAGGATTAAATCGTAATAGTTTGAAACTCAACGTAAAATACGCTAATTTGTAATTGGATTGATATATAATATAAAGTAGTTGTCGCCTGAAACTCCGCCCGTGCGGAATTTAAAAAGAAAAACTTAATTAGTAGCCTTTGTCGGTATATGTATTCTTCCAGAATTTGTTCTAAATCTATGCCAAATTTTAGCGAGACCCTTTAGCCATTGTAGAGATACTTTCAAACATCTATCCATCTAAACATTCGCATTTGTAATATTAGTAAGATTGAAAACAAATTAACAGTTTGACTAATCGTAATTCAAACTTTTTTTTATTCTAATAAATACGAGGATAAATCTTCAAAATCTTTTCCCCCAAAAATAACTCACAGGATATTAATTTAAGAATTTAACATGTATGTTAAATTAGCAAATTAACTGTTAGTAAATTTGAAGTGTAATTTGTCTGTCTGCAAAGCAACCGAGGAGAGCGAATGCAACTTAGAGTAATTAACAACTCGGTTAGTTCCAGATTCATTGAAAGCTTCACTTGTGTTGCTTGTCCATTGCTAAATTGGATTCGAAACTCATCGGACAACAACTAACTAGAGTTAAGAATTGAATGAAGTGGAAAACAAACTTCTTAACAATATTCAAAGGTAAGGTTAAGATAGTATTGTAAAGCACTCATATACCATATTGTTAACTTTAGGTTTTCCCATATTAATATCGAAACTAATACCAAAATCTTCTTTGCCTTTTTTTATTTAAAGGTGGCAAACGAGCGAGCGGCCACCTCAAATCACTGAAATAGCGAAATGACCGTTCCCCATAGACATACGCAATTGCATATGCGTTGCCTACCTTTAATCGACGGAGGAGAGGATGCACATAAACAAAATATTTTCCCTTTCCATGCATCCTCTCATCCGGAAAGTCCACTTTCACTTCCCATCCTTTCTTTATAAGAAAAAGGGTGGGAAGGGAAAGAGGACTAAATTAAGCATCTGGGACGCACACTCATCAGACAAAACGCGGAATACCTTCCACTTGACGCCTGTCTTCTGTGTGGTCGTGGTATTTCACCGGGCGAGCCGGGCCAATTCGTGCGAAGATGTTAAATCGGGCTCTCATTCTTATTGGACTAGTCGTGGCCATCATGTATCAGGCCTTCACAACCTGTAGCCACTACTCTCTACCAGCGTCCTCAATAAGATTTTCTTATATTGTAAAATGGCAAATTAGCAAGCGACTTCTGAATTCGCCAAAATGGCGAAACGACTGCCCACAGATATCCACGTATCCCCCCATCCATAGATGCATTGCCAAGCTTTATTGACGGAGGGGGAGACGTACAGAAAGAGATTTCGTGAGACTGTAATTCACAAATCTGTGGCGCCCAACCCTAAAGCCAGTACTAAATAAAATCACCTGTTATTCCATAATGTAAATAAATTTTGATCAAGAATAATCCAGACATTGTTGTTAAAATCCACTCCGGCTGGTTCATCCCTCGTAATATATGTTTCTATTATTGTCGTGATTATATCAGGTTCCAGTGTAAATTATAATAAAGTATATTACGAATGGTATTGTGTTCTATATTGTCTGAAAAGAATGGCGTAACTAGGGTTCAAGTACATTTGGATTTTGATATTCTCTCTCTCTCTCTCTATATATATATATATATATATATATATATAATTGCTGTTCGTTAGTCTCGCTAAAACTCGAGAACATCTGAACGGATTTATCTTATCTTGGTCTTGAAATGTTCGTGAACGTCTAGGGAAGGTTTAAAAGGTGAGAAAAATTAAGTTTATTTTTCATTTCACGCACGCGGAGTCGAGGACGACAGCTAGTCTATAAAAAAAATAGTGACTTCGATATAAGATATACACGGTTAAAAAATCATCCAACAACGTCTTTTTTTAGGATTCATTGCAAAAAATATAATACGTTTTCCAATAACCTTGATTAAATTTTGCAAAACTCAACTGTGTGCAACGAACTAAAAATTGTATTATATAAAGATTTCATTCAGCTGGCAAAGTGCCAAACGTTCAAAATTCCGCCAAAAAATTTCATAGAAAGTTATAATTTTTTACAAAACTATTGGTGTAAATGACACTTTCGTTTTTATATGTTGGCAACAAACTTTTTAATGCCAGTAATTATCTTTGTTACAATCGACTTACCATTTCCACTATTTAAACACCCTGTGAAAAATATTGTCAACTTTATTACTCCCTTTGGAAAACTAGAGATAGCAATAGTTTTGTAAATATGTTTAGATAGAAAAAATACCAATTATATTTTTAAAATAATTTCTGGTGATTAGAATAATGAGTAAGACTTATACAACAGCAAATGCGAATTACGATCTTGGAACGACCACTTAACTTTATGGAAGTTCGTAAAATGCTTTTGTAAAATTACGTAAATTATAAATGGCGTAGATCTGAGATATCATCAATATCTCTTAAAGACATTAATCTTCTTTGGATTGTCGTTTCATTAAACGAAGTAAGCTATCACATTGGTTGATTCTTGACATTTTTAGGGTTCCGTACCTCATAGAAAAAAAACGGAATCCTTATAGGATCGCTTTGTTGTCCGTCCGTCTGTCTGTCGAGACCCTTTTTCTCAAAAACGCGTGAAGGTATCAAGCTGGAATTTATATCAAATACTCAGGTCTGCGGTCGCTAGGTGCTATGAAAAAATAAAACTTCTAAACCAACGCAATCAAAAGGTACAACCGTTTATGTCGCAAATTTACGCATTCTTTTTACTTCTTACTAATGTTATAAATGCGAATATTTAGATGAATGGATGGATGTTTGATGAAGATATCTCCGGAACCGCTCAAAGGGTCTTGATGAAGAACACATGGGCTACAAATTATTTTTTAATTCCGCGCGTACGAAGTCGCAGGCGACAGCTAGTATTTCATAATTTAAACATACGCAATCAGATGTTGGAATGTATTAAATTTTTTCGAGGTTAGTTACATTTTTAAAGCGCACTTTTTTGGAATGTTTAAAGTAAACAGATCGTTTGATCGCGCTGTTACTAAAGCCTTGTGAAATTGGATGTAGATGCGCTAGGAGATAAGCCGTACGTGCCGTTGCAGCAATAGTCCGCTACCAACCGATATTATGTTTGTATTTATATAATCGTTAATATTAAAAATTACAACAATTGAAAGCAAAATCATTGGTAATTTAATTCTGGCTCATGTTGTTTACATTCTGTTAATTTTAATTTGTTTGCTTATCGATTCGATTATCGAATTAAAATATAGCAGCTTACAAATAAATATTAAAATAAATTAAAACTAAACCAAAGCAAGTTTTTCCTGGAAACAATTGCTATCTTACTAATATTATAAATGCGAATGTTTTGATGGATGTCTGTTAGAAGATATCTCCAGAACACATAAGTCATTAATTAACTTTTTTAAATTCTGCACGGCCCGAGTCTCAGACAAAAGATTTAAAAAAAACTGTATGTGGCCTCTTTTAAATAAACATAATGTTATGGTTATATAAACTATAGCCACGTAAATTGTAGTATGTGGTAGTTGTTGATATTTATAGTTGATGTTGGCACCACTGCCGCCGTGTCTGCGAGCTCTTGTCCTCGCACACGGCGCCTGACGAATGGACGTGTAACAGAAGATTCATTCACTCTCGTCTACAATACATACGAGTATTTCCAAAGTCACGCAGTACATCTTCCACCATATTTTTGTTGCGCTAATTTGACTTTTATAGACATTACTAATTGGTCAGTAAGTCTTAATTCAGATTTAATATGATAACCTATTCGAGGGATTTTAATTGAGTACAATAGTTATTACTATCACCCGCGACTTCGTCCGCGCGGAATTATATTATAAAAAAACAATTAATAGTCTATGTGTTCTATCAGGCTATGTTCTACATTTATGCCAAGTTTCAGAGAGGTGCATGCACCCGTTCTAGACATACCTTATTACAATCATATATCCATCTAAATATTCCTATTTAAAATATTAGTAAGATTATCTAATTCGTGTTAAATCTGAATTATGCAATTCCGCGTGGATATATAAAAAAAACTTAATTAGTGTAGTCCAGCCCACCCATCCATCCATCCTCATCACATCCATCTAAACATTCGCATTTATAATATTTGTAAGTTAAATTAAAAGCAGATCTTAAAGGCATAAATTCAAAAAAATGAATAAATAGTATCCTATGTCCGTCTTCTGGCTCTAAGCTATCTCCTCACCAATTTTCAACCATATCGGTAAAGCCGTTCTTAAGTTATAAATAGTGTAACTAACACGACTTTCTATTAAATATTATATATAGATTATTTGAATACTCGTGAAACCGTGACAAAGTTAGAAATATTAGATTTAACAATATTGTAATAAAGTAGGTGTATTTGCGCTTTTAGTATTTTTACCCGTACAATACAATTTGTCTGCCCTCGAGGCGACCTTTACTATGTGGGTTCAGCCATTTACTAAAATGTAATTTACCTGTTACGTTCGAATACATTAACTGAAATGAAAATGACACGTGAAAAGGAAAAAAGCAAAATAAAACGAAATGGATTTTTACATCTCGATTTAAGCAATCACTTCCCATAACCATCCGTTAAATCAGAAGAATTGCCTGCAAATTTAGTCTTATGGTCTGGCACAATTGGTCCATCTAGAACGAAAATCCATATTATATACTTCTAGCTACGGTAATCTTCTAGTTAATCTATATTATACAATGGAACCTATGTAAACGAGAAGCCCATCGGGGGCCCTTCATCAGCATGAGTGGTACTGGTATTATTTCGCGGACGCGGCCCGTCGCTCACTGAGTGAAGGGCCCCCGATGGGCTTGAAACTAGTCGGTGCCGCCACCGGATGAATATACGTGAGTGTTTTGCCGTGTTTATATATCAGCTTAGTATAATGTCTCACGAAAGTTTGGAACGATTCATGTTTTCTAGGAATACTCGATTGGGTCCAAGGTTCCCCCCTTATGTCTAATTGCCACGCTTGAGTCAATCCAAAAATTGCCCCTTTGGGTCCCCTACTATAAGCACTAGACATTTTCCGGTCCCGAACGAAACTCCATATGTAAGAAACTTGGGTAAGAAACTTCTATAAGTGCGAAAAATATCGCGTTCCCTTGGATTCTCGGTTAACCAGGTTCGACTATAGTTCTGATAAATAAGTTAAGTTTTTCATTACATTGTTTGCTACCGTTACTTTTAGTGAGGAAAACTTTTTCTCTTATTTTACATCAATTTAAAGCTTCAGGGAAACAACTTTCAACTGCTACAAACTGCTGCGGACAAAATCCTTTGTTCCTGTTTAAGTTTTACGGATCTGCTTACATTATAGTTATAAAATATTGTCTATTTAAAATTAATGTTTTAGTTAAATCCTTTATTTTTATTTTGTTTCAAAATATTAATATTTAAGAAGTATGCAAGACTTGACTATGGCCTAATCACCCTTAACTTAGGGTAGACTCAACTCTTGGTGGGGACGTATAGTGAGCTGATGATGATGATGATGATGCTAAAAGACGAAAGGGTATACCCTTTCGTCTTTTAGCATCATCTTTTTGGAACATCTTTGTGGAACTTACAGTACAGTTATCAAGTTCCAACCTTGACTTAGGTACTTTAAGAAGCGAGCCTATCATCTTGTCAAAGACAACACATCTGCAGTTCCTCTGGTATTGTAGACAGGCTTTGTGAACACCTCGGTGTTCCCACTGCTCTTTTGCATCATTATCTTATAATAAAAATAATGAATTTACTGTAAATAAAACGAGGCGAGATATTATAAAGAAACGAAATTTGCCTACATGGTCTTGGTTCTAAGACATAGTGAAAAAGAAGTGGTTGAGACTTGAATAAAGCGACATGTTGACTTACGCCATTTTGTATTTTTACTCTCAGATATAAAGAAGGATTACTTATTGTATAAAATGTATAAAAGTATCATCTGCGTTATATTAAAATTTACATAATTTACTCTGTTATAGGCACGAGATGCTTCAGTTAGCGCGTTATTCATGAGACTGGCTTTTTATGACTTTACTTGAGATAAAAAAAAAAGTTTTTATGATTGCAAAAAAGTATTCATATGTTTACAAAATAAGACGTATTTTTCACCTTCAAGAATTGCCGTAGAAAGACCATTCATGAATTTCAACTATCATAACTCATGTATAAGAAAACTAGCATTAAGCAGGCGACTCCACCCACAACGGTATAAAAAAAACCATAATCAGTAGCCTATATGTTTCTTCAGGCTATGTTCTACATATATGGCAAATTACAACGAGATCCATGTAGCTGTTGTGGAGATATTTTCAAACAAACATCCAAACATTCGCATTTAAAATATTAGTAAAACGTGAGCTTTGTATATTTAAAGTGAATACCTAATAAAAAAACATTATGTTTAAATCGTTTGTAAGGTAGTTATTTCTAAGCAATCGTTTTCAATTCACAGATCCGTTATCTGAGCGATAAGTAACAGTTAGCTGGCCTTAGTCTGTAGGTGCAGCTATAAATTTTCTCTCGCCACTTACAGAGCCACCGCTATCGCCAGCGGAGGATCCCGGTATAACGGTCGCCTAAACTATATTTTTGAAACCTTGTCTGCGTTTTAAATCTATGTATTACTAAAAAAAAAACAGTGTTACATTATATATTTTTTAGTTATTTACAGAATTATAATTACTTTATCAAGCTGTATAAAGAATATTCAATGAATAAATTAAACAGTAAAATGTAAAATACGCTTTTAGTATTTTAACGACGCCATTAAGTATTCAACAATAGTTCTAAAGACAATAAAGGGACTCATAGTTCAGTCTGTAAAGGTCAATGCCCTACAGACTACGTTTATTACATTGTTATTGTTTCGACAAAATAAAAGCAATAAATACACATGAAATAGTTAAAAAGGTTTTATTTCACTTGTATTTTGCGAACATTTAAATTGCACAAAGTTTTCCTTTGTAAAATCTTATATCGTAATTTAGAAATTTACATTACGATGCACATTTCTATTAATGTTAACTTTTAAAAATATTTCACAATAATATTTTAAGTACATAACACTAAAAACTAAAGTAATAAAAACAAATGACCATACAAAGAAGTAAAAACGCTTTACTATCTGTGCTGTGCATCTTCGAAGACTTGAAAAAGGTCACTTGAGCATTTGAAATTTATAATTAGACTAGCTATTGTATGCGACTTAGTCCGCGCGGAATTAAAAAAAAAACTTAATAAGTCTATGTGTTCTTCCAGACTATGTACTGCATTAGTGATCCATTGAGCCCTTGCAGATATATCTTCTAACAAACATTCATCTATCTAAACGTTTGCATTTGCAATATACTGTACTAGCTGTCGCCTGCAACTCCGTCCGCGGAAAATTAAAAAATAATTATTAGTAGCCTATTTGCTCTTTCAGACTATGTTCTATATCTATTGCAAATTTGAGCTAGCTTTGAGCTAGATTCATGCAGCCGTTCGTTTTTATATATATTCGCATTTATAATAAGAAATAAGACAAATGTTCTGTTTCATTAACTATTAGCAAAATAAAATCCAGTTTCGTAGTCAAATAGTTTTGCGAGACGTGAAACACTCCGACAGCTCGTACGCTCATTCAATCTTCGCACAAAGTTACAAATTTCAATCGTAAAGCCGATTTCGGTGGCCAACAACTCGGAAATTTGTCGATTTGGCAGAGACCCATGTCAATCTACCTTGTCAGCCAGCCGCCATTTTGTTTTGTTGATGCTTACAGATTATGTTTAGGTGCAATTTTTCTAAACTAACCTTTACTAAATTTCAATAGAAAAATAATATTTTCCCCAGCATTTTGATATAAAAAACCAAGAGCTTGAAATCTTATCGACGAGGACCAAGGATCAATTTGGTTAAGACTATGACTAAAATTAATATTTGTTCAACAACTTCGATAATGTTTTTAATTTTATAAAAGATTATGTAGAGATTCTTCTGATTAATTATCTTCATGTTATAGGTATACAGTATATATCTTATATTCCTTTTTCATTTTAATTAAATCTTGTAAAACAACGCGTACGAATTCTAACCCTTGTTATGAAGCCTGAAAAAACGATTGTAATTTTGAACGATGGATGAAATTACTTTCTCGTTCGAAGGCTTCCTTATTTTATTGGGTTAATTTCAAGAAATTCTATATTTCTGCCGTTGATTTATATTTTTAATACAATGAGAAATTTTATGTTTTCCCATGCTATAGTTAATCTAAACGCATTTGATTTTTTTATTCAACTTTTCATTAGTTTATTTTGTCAAAAAGACAATATTAATGAAGTTCAAAGTCGGAAATAATTCTGCCAGATAAAGAAGAAGAACCATTTTAAATAAACAAGTGCTTAGAAAACCAAGCACGAAAAATTTGACACTAGCCAGAAAATATGTCAAAATTAGTACATGCTTGGTGTACTTTACGCCCGGTAGGGGCGCTGCACAAATTATCGATGACGTCACGAAAACGTTCTTACGAACATTCTTACTGAGTCTCGATTCTTGGTACTACAATACCTATAGTATCACAATAGCATTGTGTTACACTAAACTTGTAACTAAAATGTTTCGAGCTGATTAACCCGAGAACTTATATCAGTTGAATCGGGTCGGGTTCCACTCACGCACTCCATTAAAGACGATACGAGCTATTGAGCCCTTAGTTACGCGGACAAAGGTCGGAAAGCCTCCATTAAATGTTTCCGAGGAACAACCGCTTAGTAAAACTATACATGTATAAAAACATTTTGATACATTTTTAATGCTGCATGATTTTTGTGTGTTCTTAATAGGACCTGTTTAGTCTAATTTTAATCCGTTCCCACTCTTTTCTTGTAAGGAAAGGATGAAAAGAGAAATTGGTTTTAACGGAGGAGGAGATAAATATTATCTTCTGTGCGTCCCTTGCGTGGATTAAAGGACGCATTTGCAATTGTGGATGTCTTTGGGCAGCTGACGTTTCGCTACTTTGCTTATTCAGGTGGCCGCTTGAAATAAAAAAATCCAGTAGAGTCAAATTTCCAATATCCTAAGCATGGGAAATCATTTTCAAATGTGGTGATCTATGGGCATTGTTCGCTATTTCAGCGAATTCAGATTCGCTACTTTATTATATAAAAAAAGATTATTATCATATTTCTTTCAAAGAGTATTATAATGACACGTTGTATGGATTTGTATTTGTACATGTTTCGGATGTGAAAACCCACGGTTACTGTCTATTTGGAGTCTAGCCTTGCCATTTAAACAGTCAATAACATTGTCTCCAAATATCTCATTTCAACTGCACAAGATAACCTCATAGACATGACATCTGAACTCCTCGAACTTTGACAACTTTATTACACCTGTAGTACAAATGATTGATGACTAGACGAGATACCGAGAGATAATTCACAACATCGGTATGTCACCGAACAACCGTGGAAGCTGCCAGTTTGTAATTTGTCTAAATCTCAACCACAATGTAACATATTTCAACACATTGTAGGGATCATTCCTATTTAAATTAAACAACCACATAACTCACGCTCGTAACCCAGAGGGGTAGGCAGAGTCCATAGATTTCTATTAAACTTGATCCTAACACATCTCTCACTTCTACATACATTTATGCATACATAGATTTAAATTGAAGTCTCAACAGTTATCAGTGCAGCCAATAAAGCTGCAGTTTCCAGGCAAATTACATTCCGGCGGCATTCACGATCTGTCGTTGACATAACAAAGACGAGATATTATCGCCGATCTCAACCGCAAGAACATCAATATCAGACATATGTAACCCTCTTATATACATCTTATATTGATGTTCTTGTATGTATAGAGCAGTTAAAGTGGACGTAGTACAATGTGTCCGTTACGGTCATTACGTGAATACTCTGTGAGGTAATGGATGTTCAATCATCATTCACTTCGTTCTTGATTAAGCATCACATATTAATTAAGGAAATATTCATAGAAACCATCGCAGTAAGCTACAATTTATGGATATTATTTAACTTTTTATTAGTGTTATACCAGGGTAGCGTGGCCGAGCGGTCTAAGGCGCTGGTTTAAGGCACCAGTCTCTTAGGAGGCGTGGGTTCGAATCCCACCGCTGCCAGACTTTTTTTAACTTTTGATTTTTCCAGGCAAAAAACCTACACAAAAACATATCGTCACCCCTTTACATCTATTCAGAAGAACACAGATAACTGTATGCTGCTTTGTACCAGTATTTTAAGATCAAATATTAAGGGTTTTTTTTTTATTAGAAAGTAGAGGTATGTAGAGTAACATAGTCTTTTTTAAATAGGTTTTTAAACCCCGAAAATATTACGAAGTCCTTGGCAACATTTAGAAGGTTAATAAAATTCTCTATCTTTTAAATGGTATTTTAAACTATATAAGAAATTAAAGTCATATAAAATTTAAAGATCAGTAAACAGCTACTTTGTTAAACTGAAATGAAAATTCAATGCAATTTTCCATTTGGCACAGGAAACAACATTCGCAGGCTCAAATATATTATTACTTTCGTATTCTTTTCATATTACTCCCGTACTGTTTTTATGAATTTTTATTATAACCTGGAGTATAAAGTAACATAAAAAACATTAATTTGATAGTATATAAGAATAAGTATGGTATATAAGTAAGATAGATTAAATAAATTTCTCGATTTATAAGACTTTAGGAAACTCCAAGACCAGGAGGGAGCGTGGAATCGAGGAAAGTGAAGACCATTGTCGGAGGGCATGGTCCATTTTCCCATGGTGCCAGTTACTAGTTTTTATTTTATATTTTTATGTTATTTATTATATTATATATTTCGATTATATTTTGTAACATTTCCAACCCATAAGAGTAAACAAAATGAAACATACAAAAACATAATTTCAGTGGGATCCATTCAGTCGTTCTGGAGATACCTTCAAACAAATATCAAACCATCTGTCCAGACAGAAGATAGTATGATTTTAATTAAATTTGAACTGACTGAAAATTATAGTAAAATACATATAAATCAGCTAAACACGTACATTCGTCCAGTGGCACCGACTAGTTTCGAGCCCATCGGGGGCCCTTCGTCAGGGTGAGTGGGACTGGTATTACTTTGCGGACGCAGCCGGTCTCTCAGTCTGCGTGAGTGAATGTCTCACGAAAGTTTTAATAATTTATAGTAAAATTCATTTAAATATGCATAGAGTAATAATCACATTTCAATATAAAAATAACATGAACCAATAAAAATAAAGCTGACGCGTGTACAAAAGAGTTTCTTTTCCCAAAAGGAAAGCTGAATTTTCTGTTAAGTTGCCGGACGTTTAAATAAGTTACATTTCTCTTGCTTGGATTTATTCCATTTTTCTCCACATTTCACATGTTTATTGTATTATTTCCGCGGAACGACTTTGGCGGTCTTTTGTTATGATTTCTTTGAGGTTTCATTTAATCTATAGGGAATTCTTTCATGTTTTTTCTAACAACTAAAATCATACCAATAAACTAACTAGTGCCCGCAAGTTCGTCCGCTTTAAGACTGAATTTTGAATAAACCAGCAATTATGTTGGAGCTAAAAGAAAAATATATCTTCTTAGTTTTCACACGTAAAGTCTAAAGTTATCTAACATCTTTAGGAGATTAATTTGGTAAAAACCTTTCTTTGTTTGAAATCGCTCGTCAAATATCAAATCACTAACCGTGGGCTTCTGAGACCAACATCTGTTTAACATATATTGTTATCTCTGTTTTGTTGATATGTTTTACACAGAGATTTTGATGTCCCAAACCCACTATAAGCCCAGTCGTTTGAGTTGTGAATTAATAAATCAGTCAGACATTCAATCATATAGTCTGTCAGTTATTCCTTAAATACAGATTAAGACAGTATATTTACTCCGCTGTCGCATCGACCCAAACTGGGTCTTGGCCTCCGACACAAGAGATCGCCAAAGTCGCCTGTCTTTCGCCTTCTCCTGCCAGTCCATCGCTTGTAGCTCCCGCAGATCCAGCTCTACGGCGTCTCGCCAGCGGTACCTGGGCCGACCGATGGGTCGGCGGCCAGTTGGGATCCCGAGATATGCTGCTTTGGCCTTTCGATCTTCCCCCATACTCATGAGGTGGCCCAGCCATCGGAGTATGTGAGCATTTGCTTCTCCGATGATATTCGGCTCACCCACCAGCGTCTCAATTTCCGCGTTGTAGCGGGTTCTCCAGCTGCCGTCTTCTCTTTGTGTTGGGCCCAGGATCTTTTTTTTTTATAGGGATACAATGATACATTATCGCTTGTCAACACAAACAACTAAAGCACTCCATTATAATAAAAGCTAAGAGAATTTCCGTATTTTGTAAATGACGAGAATCTCTCAACGAAATACATCGGAAATCACTTAGAGAATTGTTCAATTATTAAGCGAATTACGTTACAGGATAGCGAATTAATAGTATTTCAATTATTATTACTTCTTTAAATAAACAATAACACGACAACGAGTGACTTTATAAAACTTATATATAAAAATTTCGTGTCACGATGTATGTTCACGATAAACTCCGAAACTACAGAACCAATTCTTATCAAATTTTGTAAGCATCTATAATTTTGTCTGACTTGGGAGATAGGGTAGTTTTTATCTTTATTTTTTATCTATTTTTAAATCCGCGCAGACGGAGTCGCGGGCGACGCCTTTGCTAATGCAATCTAGAAAGTAGCAAGTTTAATAAATCGTATGTCATAATTTTAAATGATATTTTACAAATATCTTCAGAATCGAAAAATTGACAGATAAATTTTTATAACACAAGATACTTTACAGTAATAGTGAAAGGAGTCGCTCGCTCGTAGGATGGCTTTACAAAAATTAATAGATTTTGCGTCTAAACTTAACTGCTATGCCCTTTAATTACTCTTTCGTAGAACATTTATCGTAGACGTATCGTAGCTTAGACGTAGCGTAGTTTCGTAAATTTAATAGCACGACATTAGTTCCCGGCAATTATTTGAAATTTTCTCACATTTTAAGCCTTCCCTAGACCTCCACGTACATAAAAACAAGATAAGATAAATCCCTACAACCGTTCTTGTGTTTTAGCGAGACTAACGTACATCAATTTTTTTTTAATATTTAATATGTATTTTTTTACACGAGAAAAGAATCCGGCTAGTATTTTATAAGTATAATAAAAAAGTTAAATGAATCATAAAAAAACTTTATGAACGACACTTCGTGGCGACCTCTATCGCAATAATGATTCAGTTAACGCGCCGATAATGATCCTTTTTAACTTAAACTCGATATAAATCATTTTTATTCCGTTTTCCAATGAAATTTATAGCTGCAAAGGCATTATATTTAAGCAAAAGAATTCGAATCTTTCTAATTCTATGATTAAAGTTATTTAATGGGGTTTTTGGGTGGATTATATTATATTTGATCTTATATTTATATCAGAGATGTTAATCGAGCGCCAGTGGCTCAGGGGTTAAGCCCTTGACTTGCAATCTACATGTCTTGGGTTCGAATCCCGCTCTGTAACAAAATGTTTTTCGATTTTCGATTTGTATCATAACATACTGTTATCCCTCTTATTACGAACAAAAATGAAAAGGATGACGAAATGTTTCAAACAATTGTTTCCGTGGTAAAAACTTACCGTAAATTGCTCTTGGGTTCTGATTTTCATAAAGGTTTACCTTTTTACTCGCAAGTAATCCGCTTAAATCTAGTTGTTGTCTGCAACTTTATCTGCGTGGAATTAAATAAGTCTTACTCTACACATATAAGCTACCTTCCATTAAAAGTCCCGTTTCGCAAATTTGAAATGCAGACTTGAGTGCAGGTGGACAAAAATTTAAAAAAATATATTTTTATTGTTATAAGGGCATGAAATTATTTTAATATAAAGGACAGAAGCCAATTTATTTCTCTCATCTTGATTCGTTGGTTTCTGACCAAAATCTTTGTATAAAATATACTACCTTTTACCCGTGACTCTGTTCGCGCTCAGTAAAATAACAAATTAATTAGTAGCCTATCATTCTTCCAGATTATGCTCAATACCAATTTTTTGTGAGATCCATGAAGCCGTATTAAAGATAACTTCTAACAAACATCCATCCATCAAAAAATTCACATTCCCAACATTCGAGGGCTTTTGGTCTCAGAAACCAACAATAACTGAACACAGAAACCTTAGTAATAAGTTTCGCCTACTACAAGAAATTAAGCGCAGCTGGGCCTAACTTACATTGCTAATCTATTTTTAATTACCAATGTTTCACTATCCTAAGTCCTACATTTAGTTAATGAGACATAAAATAAGCCGTAGACATGTTCTGAATTATATAAATACTAGCTATTGCCCGCGACTTTGTTCACGTGAAATTTAAAAAAGCTAAATAAGTAGCCTATGTGTTCTTCCAGACTATGTTCTACATGTATGCCAAATTTCGACGAGATCCATGCAGGCGTTTCGGAGATATCTTCTAACAAACATCCATTAAACATCCAACAAACATACAAACATTCTCATCTATAACATTAGTAAGAAGTAATATTTTAAAAAGTAATGACAAAGAATTTGTTTGTTTTATTTAGTTTACTAATATTTTTGCGGAGAATTGTTTTTAAAATTAGCTTACAACATCTAACTATCGTTATATTTTAAAGCCTCCTAGTTTGAAGTCAATTTAATTTATCCGATCTCCCCTGGAGATGGCGATGCGGTTGACGTGTTCCTCCTATTTCCAATAGACTACTTATCCTTTATCCGAGCAAATTGCTTTAGAATAAGAGAAAAAATGTATTGAAAATAAGTAAGTGGTGTTTATTCATAAAATGTTTATAGAAAAAAATGGATTTTATCTTAATACGAAAAATTATAAGACTGTTTTTATCAAATTTTAAAAAAAAGGAAGTTCTTAATTCATCTCTATGTTTTTTTTGGTACATCTTAACGAAAGGTTGCATTTGGTCCCATTTTTTTCAATTGTTTATGAAAATTCAGTCACAAAATTTTGTAGCCATTTAATTTTACTTTTTTTTAAATTATCTAGTGTTAATAACTTGCTTATTAATTTTGCATACAATAAGTAATCCATTATTAAGTTATTTTATGTACAAAGTATGAAAGCTCTAAGGAATTTAATCAAAGGATGAAGTTAGAAACAAGTACAAAACTTAGAACGATAACTGATCGGCTGTATTAAAATTCTAAGCAATATTAAGACATCGCATATAATTTTCATAAGAGAGAACAGCAAGTAACAACCAGCAATCTTAGAACACAATATTAAGTTAAACCGTAAGAAATCAACTAACGTGTTTTTCGATATTTCCATTTACATATGTACATTTATCCGACTTTCTTACGGGGAAGTAAGCCATCATGATGCAAACTGCACATATCCAAGAAGAAATTCAAAGATATGTGTGAAGTCAACACGCACTGGGCCAGCGAGGTGAGCAGATGATGATGATGATGATGATGAAATGAAAGGAATAGTAATATGTATTAAAACAGGTACAGCGGCAGTGGTATACGGTGAAATAAATTTTAAATACACATAATTCTTACAGTAAGATAATATCGACTACAATAAGCTCTGACATGTAAATTTTAGTGCTGGCAACTTCGTCGGTGTACAAATAAAAAAAAAACGTAACCTATAATATTCCCGCGTACATCAGCTCCCATCTGTCAAAGTTCAGCTATTCGTCCGAACAAACGCAAGTTGCGAGCATACAAACAGACAGACAAGAATATTAAAAATGAATTTATCTTTATTTGCATGGCAAATACATGACGTGTACGTAATATGTCATCTTTTTCGATATTAATACATACGGACACTGCTTTTTTATTATTATGTATGATATTCATGTCAGAAGCAGCTCATTTGTAAAAATGGTGATATGTGAAAAAGATAATAAAAAAATGTGTTAATGAACGCGGCTCTGTGTCTATGAATGAATTTACATACTCTGCGGTTGGATTATTTATGCGACGAAACGAACAAAGCCGGGCGCATGACGCAACATAATCGAGTTACCTACATAACTCTGTCATAAAATGCAGCTATACAGTACTAGCTGTCGCCCGGGTTTAGTCCGGTCCGTGCGGAATTTTAAAATGATTGTCTATGTGTTCTTCCAGACTGTTCTAGATCTATGCCAAATTACAGCGAGATCTATGTAGCTATTCTGGAGATACCTTTTAACAAACATCTATATACTTTTGATATTGTTTTCTTAATATTAAAATGTCATAGAACATTTAAGCGTCAATAGCCTAATGGTTAATATGGATTTCGGACCACGAGGTCAGGGGTTCGAATCCCGCCACTCGACTATTGTCGTAAACCATATCCTAGCACAAGCCTAGAGCTTAGTTAGAATGTTTAAAGGAATATTAGTAAATTTACAAAAAAAAAACTGCTAATATTTAAAAAAAAATACCGAACGAAACTTCTCCATTTGTAATAAGCATATTAATAGTATATTGAAATTGTATTATATTAATAAAACTTTATAAAGTCGTGTTTTGTGTGTCTCATCATCGTCAGCTCACTATATGTCCCCACCGAGGGACTCGGAGCGTACCCTTAGTTAAGGGTGATTAGGCCATAGCCGACCACGCTGGCCAAGTGCGGGTTGGTTGACTTCACACATATCTTTGAATTTCTTCTCAGATATGTGCAGGCTGCATCACGATGTTTTCCTTCACCGTAAGAACGTCGGATAAATGTACATATGTAAATCGTAAATCGAAAAACACATTGATACGTGGCGGGATTCGAACCCAGTACCTGCAGATTGCAGGTGCTTGACCCCTGAGCCACCGACTTTGTGTGTCTACTATATTAAAATACTAGCTGTCGCCCGCGACTCCGTCCGCGTGGATATATAAAAAACATAATAAGTGTAGCCCACCCATCCATCTATCCACATCACAGCCATCTGCGAATGTTTTCGCATTAATAATATTAGTAAGTTAAATAAAAAGCAGATCTTCAAGGCATAAATTCGAAAAAAAAAATGAATAAATAGTATCCTATGTCCGTCTCCTGGCTCTTATCTACCTCCTCACCAATTTTCAGGCATATCGCTAAAGCCGTTCTTGAGTTATAAATAGTGTAACTAACACGACTTTCTTTTATATATTATATATATTTTAGTTAGTGGTTCACCGAAATTCTTAGGTATTCTCAGGAATATTTCGAGAAAATCATTCGAGATGTTACTTAAGGCTATTTCCAGTTTTAGCTAATTGGTTAACAGTCGCCAGAACAAACCTTCCACACCGCCGCCTCAGTTTAAAGGCTTTTGATTAAAACCTAATGATTTGAATAAGGAATTTGTAATTTCACAAACTAACTTAACTGCCTTAACTTTGGTAAATTCTTCGTCTACTTTTGTCTACAAAACATTAATGCGAAGCAGAATTGGATATTTAAGTATTTACAAAGTTATTATAAAAACGTATTATTTGACAAAAAGTTTTGTTTTTTATCGACATTTGCAGTGACTTATATATGGTTACATTATAAATATTACAGACTAACTGTCGCCCGCGGCTCCGTCCGACCGGAATTAAAAAAACACTTAAGTAGCCTATGTGTTCTTCCAGACTATGTTCTATATATGTACCAAATTTCATCAATATCCGTTGAACCGTTCCGGAGGTGTCAAACAAATATCCATCTAAACTTCGCATTTATAATATTTATATATATATAATTCCACCCGATCGCAGTCTAAAGGTTAAAACAAAAATTCTCCAAATGTGTCCAATTATATTTAAAATATTTAAGATCGTGATTTACAAGTTATTTAATTAATTCCTTTGTCTTGTTTAATTAATTTAAATAAGGTAAAGCGTTTTAGGAAAAGGGCGGTAAAGAAGGTTAAAAGGTAGTAAATTACTTGTATTAAGATAACTAAGCCGACAATTTTACCTGAATCCTTTGAATTGTTTTGTTTAACTTTTAGAAAATTTATGTAAGAGATCAGCTTAAAGTTACAACTTATTTAAGTTAATATTTACTAAAGAAATAGTATTAAATGGTGTTTTAAGTACGTATATAACTTCAGTTTGCTTTAATACAAGTATAAAAATTATTTAATCTTTTTTTTTCAAAGAAAATGAAAACGATCACATATACATTGTTGCTTTGATAGGTTTTCGAGTTAATTGCATTATGATAAATAAATGATATTTCATCACACGGGTAGGAAATAAATGTCCGCAACTATACACGTGGCAGACAAGTTGCATGTCAGTTAACAGTACAAAATACAGTGTGCAAGCGACCGCTCAATAAATCAATCGTGCGGGCGGCTGACGTGGGCCGCACGAGACCCGCACGCGCCGCTGACCAACTATCGTATCAGCTTTACTAATTCATTATAGCCTCCGACCGTCGACAGTTTAACGTGTATACATAATCATGATACACTTACATTTAGGTATATTTTTAACACGTTCAATGCCAATAACTAGTCGTTTAACTTTTTCAGAATAAACAAAGTCGCATTGCAAGTTTTAACATATTTTAGTCTTGCTTATATTATAAATGCGAATGTTTTGATGAACGAATGTTTGCAGAAGATATCTCCAAAACGGTTGCATGGATCTTGTTGTAATTTGGCATAGATGTCTACATAGCCTGGAAGAAAACACAGGCTACCAATTATTTTCAATTCCGCGCAAATGGAGGCGCGGGCAACAGCTAGTTAATAGAATTAGCTAGCTTAATAGCTTGTTATAAAATGTAATTCAATCCGCCTATGTCATTTCGGCAAAATGTGAGCGGCCGGCTGTAAAAATTAAGCTAAAATTTAAGGTTTTTAAAACCTTGTGCACTGACTCTACGTGAAGAGTCTTCTATGATATATCAATATTTAGAATCTCACTCACTTACACTGTTAATAGTAGTTTTCTTTACTTTTTCTTATTAGTTTAGTAAGTAGACTTTTACTTAATTATTTTCGCATCACAACACATAACCGTTTCCACGATACAAGACTTTACGTTTGCTTCCGTAGTACCAACTGAGGGTAAATATAACAGAATAAATAAATCAGCGTAACTTTAAAGCCCGACATCAAACGAAGTTTCTAATTGCAAATAACCGTGCACACGTTCACGTTAGTCTTTTGCCAACGGAAACGAGACTTAAGTTTAACATCTACATTTAACAAACTCCGCTTAGTAAACGTTGAATTACTAACGTGTTTTCATAGTATACCTGTGTTTTAAACATGTTATCTCCTTTTTTTCCAAAGAGATAGAAAGAGATGTAAGTATATATTTGTACAAGTGTTACGTATACGTCATTAGAACCAGTAACTCATAGAATGTTTGCGTAAAGATGTTTAGAAATAATAAGCCTTATTGTAAATATGTTAAGACTTATTTTATATTAAATTACTAGTTTACGTAACTGTTTTTCTTTCACATTACTTTAAAAGCTCATTCAGCTAAAGGTAATAGAAATAAATAAGCATAGAATACAAAACTACAACCTTTATAGTTGGTTTCTGAGATCCTGGTATAAAACATATCGTCATTCTTCTCTTCCAGGTATCCAGGAATTTTCTAGAGCATCGGTGGCTCAGAGGTCAAGCACTTGACTTGCAATCTGCAGGTCCTGGGTTCGAATCCCGCCATGTACCAATGTGTTTTTCGATTTCCGATTTACATATGTGCATTTATCCGACGTACTTACGGTGAAGGAAAACATCGTGATGCAACCTGCACATATCTGATAAGGAATTCAAAGATATGTGTGAAGTCAACCAACCCGCACTTGGCCAGCGTGGTTGACTATGGGTAGGCTCCGAGCCGTTTGGAATTTTGGTCTCAGAAGTCAACTATAAGTCGTATAACTTTCAAGACAATACATAAAAGTCATCGTATTTGCAGTGTAGCGTAAAAACATTTTAAAATCTTTCTATATGAGTCACGACTCGAGCGGAACCGGGTCACGAGGTTTTGTGAGCCTTTCAACTTTTCAATAATCTCAAAGCTTTATGAGAGAAATAAAAACTGTAGAAATAACTTATAACATTTCAAAATCATAGACTAATAATTGAAAGTTTTACATAATCAACATTCGATTTAGAATAGGGATTGTACTGTCAGCTACATAAATATGAGTAAAGAAAAATATAATTTTCTTTAATTTGGTTAATGATCTGCGGAATTGTATGCAGTCTAGAAATAGTATTTAGTCTGTAATCAAATTAGGAAGAACTGTCAATGCTTATGTCAAAGTTTGGAATTTAATTATAAGTTAGGAATTAATTATAAATTATTAATCAAATACGGAAGGGAGCGTGCTTACATATTTTTGAAACCGAAATCGTAAACTAGTTTTTGAACCTGTATATATAAATGTATAAATATTAATGCAGCTGACTGTACAAACCAAAAGATCAGTCGTCAATTGAGCGGGCCCGTAGTATCACAGTTCAATTCGCCGCTACGCCGTTATGCTAGCGTACTCGTGAAACAAATATGCAGTTTAAATTCTGCATTCGTTGCAAACTCAGTACTTGGATATTGGCGGCTTAGAGTAAAACGCGTTAAAATGATTCTATCTTACTAACGTTTTGATGGATGGATGTTTATTTGAAAGTATCTCCAAAACGGCTGCATTAATCTCGTTGTAATTTGGCATAGATGTAGAACATAGCCTAGCAGAACACATAAACTGTTAATTAAGTTTTTTTAATTCGGTGCGGACTAAGTCGCGTTTGACAGTCAAATATAAATACCCCAAACACTATAGCACTTGTTACTGAATGATTACTTCCTTCAACAAAATAATAATGCGCCAATCAAGACAAGACTGAGATTTATTTGGAAGCAATTCCTTACTCTAGTGATTGCCAAGAAAAATAACATATTGAATAAAGCCGACCGGTTCTATTATTCCACAATAAATGATGTTCGTCTTTGTCTTGATTTTTCTTTCGTATCCTATATTAGTTTTTTACATGACCTTGAACATTTGACTTATATCTATTACACAAATGATATGTTTCCATAATAATCGTATTCAACTTCTAATTACATGACGCCATTTTAACAACTTCAATTGTTTTTAACAAATTATCGGTCTCCATAGAAATTATGTCATCCCTCTTATTCTCTTGGAAAAAAGAGAGACAAAGTTTATAACATTTTCACTAAGGTTTCATTGACTTATCGTTGGTATCTAAGACCTAAATATATATAAAACATATCGTCATCCCTGTCATCTTTGACGAAATGGAGAAATACGTTTTAAACTGAGAATTTATTCTCAGAAACATATCATATCATTTTCAGTTCTAATATATTTATAGTAATTACGTTAGTAGACATAATACTTAGTTTAACTGCAGTTTTACTGTTAACTATAACCATCAGTTAAACTAAACGGACCATGCAGATATAAATCCTCATAATGTATTGCAACCAGTAATGTAATCAAATAACTATTTACTTGTAGATATTCCTAAATTGCGATATCAAAATAGTAAATTTAAAAGAAATGGTACATTGCTAAAATAAAGTCTCGGGTTCACTCGGGGTAAAAAATAAACTTAATTAATAGCCTATGTGCTCTCCAAGACTATATTCTACATTCGTTTATCCATACATACACCAAAATTATCTTATTTATAACATAAGTAAGATAGTAAGATTGCAGATTGAAAAATATATATTATTGACTTATAAGTACGACTAACAGTGGTAGAGCCCGCTTTAACGAATTGTCCCAGCTCGCCCGGTAAAATACCACCACCACACAGAAGACAGGCGTGAAAAGGAAGCAATTCCGCGTTTCGTGTGATGAGTGTGCGTCCCGGAGGCCTAATTTAATCCTTTTTCCCTTCCCGCCCTTTTTCTTATAAGGAAATAATTGGAAGTGGATGAATGGATGGATGGATTTCCGGATGAGAGGATGCATGGAAAGGAAAAATATTTTTCTTCTGTGCATCTCCTCCTCTTTATATAAAAAAGACTAACTTCTAACCTTTAAACATTCCTAATGTACATATTTGCACAATATTATCTTTACATAATTTTCACTATTCATCGTATAAATATTTAACAACTTTTCACTCAACCATTACGCGGCAACAAATATGCTTTACTCAGAGATTTAATAAAAGCTCATGCTCCTTTCTACGGCGAAAGCTTTCTACAAACATGTTCGTCATATTTGTTGTGAACCCACACGAGGTTACACCTACCCCGAACCCCTCCCACCCCTCCAGGTACCTCTCAAACTAACAAAGGGTACAAGGGTGTATTTACTTTACAACATGAATTCATTGCCTCCGCATACAATGTTACGGTAAATAATTTTCAGGTTATACTAGTTTTCACAAAAGGTCTAATTTTATCTTATATTTGGAATACATAGGTATTAATTCTTGGAGTGTCGGTGTCCCAGGGGTTAAAGCACTTGACTTGTAATCTGCAGGTCTTGGGTTCGAATACCTCCTTATACCAATTTGTTTTCCGATTTACATATGTACATTTATCCGACGTTCTTGCGATGAAGTGAATCATCGTGATGCAACCTGCACATATCTGAGAAGAAATTCAAAGATATGTATGAATTCAACCAACCCGCACTTGGCCAGCATGGTTGACGATGGCTTAATCACCCCTAATTTAGGGTAGTCTCCGAGCCCCTCGGTGGGGACGTATAGTGAGCTGCTGAAATTATATTTATTCTTAGGTTGTAAAAATACTTATTTTATTTATAATAAGTAACATGCTTTACTTTGTAAATAACACAAATTATTTATTTAAAGTCTCAAACAAAAAAAAAAACATCTCAGGAACGTAGACTTGGATCTGAATTATAAATGTAACAATAAAAATAGTATTAGAAACTCATTTAAAATTGACGTAGTTTTAAAAATAATAAGAACTTTATTAAATTAAATCAGAGAGTAATAATAAAAAAAATAACGATCCGTGCTACGCAAGCTACATTGTTTAAGTGCTACGGGACTTAAGTAAAAGTCCCGTAGCATGTTTTGGTAGATTTGGTACATTTTACTAGCAATCATTGCTCTACCTCTGAGTAGAATCTTTTAAAGAAACATATACATATTTAAAATGCGAATATCTGCAGATTTTATTATGATCCCTATTACATATTTATTTCGCGAGTTTATAGAGATGAGAAAGGCTTTCGTCAAAGAACGTTAAAGCCATCGTTTCTCGACTACATTTTACTTTGAGTTTAAGTTACAAGGTTTCTAGAAATCTACGTCGGTAACTTGCGGTTCCTTTAACTTCATAGTAGCGTAGCGAAAATATTCTTCAATACTACTAAATTAGAACATTTGTATAATTTAAATAAATAAACAGAAGAAGGGTATTGACAGACGGACGGACGGACAACAAAGTGATCCTATAAGGGTTCCGTTTTTTTCATATGAGGTACGAAACACTAAAAAATAATTATAAATTGTAAATATATGCTGTATTTGAACATATAGCATAATATCAGTTAGGGCTTAAGATCTAAAATCGTAATATTTTAGTATATTTTTTTTATTCTAAATAAGCTGTCGAAAAAAAAATAAGTTTAAATAGGTGCCTTAGATTTATTTTGCCAGCTTAAAATTAATCGCTTGTCTTTATTTTACTTTATATTCTTTTTTTTCTCCTTAAACCTGGCGACATTAACATTGTAATATATCAAATGAAGAGCCTTTGCAATTTACTCATCTTACAACAGAAAATTTAATCAAAAAAAAAAACAATTCGCATCTTCGATAACAGTGCCCACATGTACGCTACGAAAATATTTCAAAAGTCATACGTCACGATCGCTCTTTTACCACATACATTAATCATTTTCCGGAACGTTACACATTGTACGGGAAATGATAAACAAAAAATGAATATATTTATTTTAAAAAATATTAATAAACAAACGACAATTAATTTAAAATTAATCTATATTCAGTAATTTTTTTATAACATAATAAACAAAAGCAAAACGGGATTTATTATTTGTTTTAATAACAAAAAAATAAAGGAGATATTCGGTAATCCTTTATTTGCTCGATAAAGGATTTCTCATAATTTAGTGAATCCGATAATTCGCTGATTCCAATGATTCCCCGAACGATAAAAGAGTTCGAAAGCCGAAGCTGTGCGAACTAGCAGAATTTTTAAACAACTTCGGATAGGAATTCATAAACTTAGATAAAACGTTACAAACAAAACTGTAGTGAATTTGGTTATCGGTAACAATGCAAATATTTCTAGCATACAAATTTGCTCCCAGCCATATTAAGTTAGTAACCTCACCACACATTCGGGAGCATTCTACACCAGTTTCTAATTAAAGGGTACCACGCCAGCGTTCTGTTTTCGTTGTAAATACAAACATACATAGAGAAACTAAAATACACAAACAGCTCACATATGTGGATGTTTATTTAAATGCAAAATGCGTATTGAAATATAACATATTATTTCACGTTTTGCAGAAAGGATATTTAAAAAAAAACAAATGATAAAACTATGAACTACTTTAATAACTTTTATAACAAACATTTTATCGTTTTTGCAAATTTTCCAGTAACAAAAGCAATGTGTCAATTTCCAAAATCACTCTTGAGGTCGATATTTAAATCTTTTATATAAAATTCTTGTGTCAGAATGCTATTTATTATACTCCTTCGAAATGGCTTGAACGATTTTTATGAAATTTTATATGTAAATTCCGTAGGTCTGAGAATCGGCTATTATCAAATTTTAATCCCGCGCAGACGGAGTCGTGGGCGACAGCGAAATATTTTATAAAAAAAATCTAATTAATTTTATTTCCTAGTAATATAATATTACGATTTTTATGTTAAAAAAGTATTTTTTTTAATTCAACGCTAAGCTGCCGATATGTTTTTATGTCATCGGCTATCCATTCGTTAGGTCGCACATGTGGCGACACGGTGACCGTTACGAACACTACATCTAAAACGGAACTCTGGAATAGCTTCTATAAATTTCGCAAACACTCCACAAGATACTCTACTATCTCTAGAAACCATATTTCTTCGCATTGTGTTAAAATGAATCAAATGAACTATGTGTGAAAGTAAAATGTTCCTTTTATTTTTGTTATTTAACTCTTTTGTGTAGAATTTCAGTTACGAATTTAATAAACTCTTATTCCCTAATTTAAGTTTTTTTTTTAATAACAGAATGGGGCAAACGATCAGCAGGAACACCGAGGTGTTCAACAACGCCCATGGACATCAGCAATACCAGAGGAACCGCTGATGCGTTGCCGGCCTTTGAGGTGGTGATAAGCTCGCTTCTTGAAGGACCCTAAGTCGTAGCGGTTTGGAAATACCGCCGAGGACAGATAATACATAATGCATTAAAGAACATTCTGTATCTCATATCGAAAATACTATTTAAAAGGATAAAATCTCAACATTAATATTAAATACACTTTGAATATTCTTTACTCTAACAATCTGACTTCATTCTCAAAAGAATATATTAATACTCTAACAATAGCTAAAATCAACACAGAAACAAAAACGAGTAATAAATGAAAGTAATAAAACCTTTATATCGTGTGTAACAAATAAAACTATATTGAAATAAGCAATCAGATAACAAAATATAGGTCGCGTCATAGCGTGGTGCGGGTCTCAACAGTACTCTATATCTGATTATAATTCCATACAAATTGTTATCTCGACAACAGCCAGTGTACTTACACAGCTATTGTTTTTGTATAATACAGTTTTTAATATATTTACAAAACATATTACGGAGATCGAAAGGAACTACTTCAACTGGTAGCCAGCGAATTCCTAACAAGTCAAACAAATATATGAGCTTTTTAAACGTTATTACTTCGCTGACGCAATAACCCATAGTGGGTTTTGGTCTCCGACACAACTGATCGCCAAAGTCGTCTGTCCTGTACCTTCTGCCGCAGGTCCAGCTCTACGGCGTCACGCCAGCTGTACCTTGGCCGATGGGCCGATTTAAACTTTAATATACAAAAAAAGAAAACTATTTACATTTCAGTACCGAACACTTTTAATTAACAAGATGAATAAAGAGGAAAAATCATACAAACAGTCATTCGATTAACCTAAGCAGTAATAATTGGTTTCGCGACGGTTCTGCTAAACATATCATAACGGCTTTAGTATGTAACTAATAAATTAATCAAAATTCATAAGATTTTCAAATAATATAAAGTCGGTTTACGGACGATAATTTTACTTCATAACGATCGTGTCTCTCTATCGCTTGATCTACGCTCTCGCTTGCTCTCTCCCCTCAGGCGGAACGTGACAGTGGGTCATGTTTTTTCGTGTGTGCAACCGCCGTTTATCAATTTATTATACAAAAATATTGTTACGTGTACAACAGCTGCAGCTTATAATATACAATATGAATTTTATGCAGACGAACTGCATTTCACTGATACATTTTCGATGAGACGCATATGGTCGCAGACAAAGCGGTATTCAAAGACAAGCTCAGCAGAGATCGAATCATGCATAAAAACATCTTTGTTACAAACGAAATTTTGATTCAAAGGAATGCATGTGACCGCGTTACTTCATCCAGATTCTTACAAATTCAGAGGGTTATTTTAACAGAGCAATAAACAAATATTCTGTACTTCAACAGACTTTGACTATTAGACAAAACTAAAATATTAAAATTTGTGCAGCGCCCCCTATCGGCCGTAAATTACACCAAAAATCTCATACTCATTTTGACCTAATTGACGATGACGATACGAAAGCGCTTGTCACAAATATTCGTGCTAGACCCACAGATTTATTCGAAGTTTATAAAAAAACAAAAGACACGTGCATTGTTTCATGATCAGCTTACTATACGTCACCACTAAGAGACTCGGAGCCTATCCTTAGTAAGGAGTGACTAGGCCTTAGCCAACCACGCTAGCCCAGTGACGATTAGTTGACTTAACACATATCTTTAAATTTCTTCACAGTTATGTGCATTGCGATGTTTACCTTCGCGGTAAGCTGTCTTCAATGCTTTGTTTATAAAAATAAAAATTTTACCATTGAAAAAGAAATATATACGAAATTCGTTTCACAAATTAACAGGCCTCTACCAAAGAGTCTGGGGACATTAGACCCTCCGCTGACTCAGCGATACTAAAGCAATCAATCAAACGCAATGATACTCACGTTTTACTCAGAACCATTAGATAAATTCACCGGAATAAATAGCAGATGACGATTTCTTCTTTAACAAATTCCTTGGTTTTTATTGTGAAAATATCAAGAAATCACATCAACCAAAATGTCACTAGAAATAAAGAAAATGTTTTTAGTAAAGTGGAAATAAAAACTCGAAACATAATCTCTGTTAACGATGTAAATAAAATTGCGATTTCTTCTTAAATTGATTGTATTTCTAAATTTGGACTTTAACAAAAAAATAACACGTTGTTTCTTCTAATCATTACATTATTGCATCTGACGTCGCAAGCGCAGCGGCGGGCTCCGATTCGTCTCCCCACTCCCGCTCCCGCGCCTCGCTTACCGCGTTATTAACAATCTGTTTAATTTTCATCTCTCTGCTTATTCTACTTAACCTTTAATTCGACGAAATTATTTGTAGCAAAAAACTGTTTTTTTTAGTAAAGTCTTACGTAATTTTCTCTAAACTAGTTCTGTAGATTTTTTTAATTAGTTATTCGTTACACTGGACACCATCGAATTGAGGGTTAAGTACGAAAGTAACGAAACAGGCCCCGTTACCTAAGCATATCTATATTTACAATGAATAAACTTGTCATTCCATAATTGATCATGAACTAACTTGGAACTAAAGTGGTCTATCTAAGACTTTTGGCTAACTCCATCTATGAACATCTTTGAACATAAAAACTATTTTTTTTTCAATAAATCTACCGTTTTCTTACAAAACATGTATACCATAATAATTATCGAGTATAAGTGTAAATAATTTTATAATTACTTGTTCAGAAATTAATCTATGCGCGCAAGTGGATGTGTGTGTGCGTCGGGTGTGTTTCAATATGTATAACATACTACGCTGTTGCCCGCAACTCTGTCCGTGCGGATTAAAATAAAACATAATAGCCTATGTGTTCTTCCAAACTATGTTCTACATCTATGCCGAGTTTCATTGAGATCCGTGATGCTGTTAAGGAGATATCTTCAAAGAAACATCCATTCATCTAAGCATTCTCATTTACAATATTAGTATCTTACTTACTTTAATAAATCTTTTGTATCAGACGAGTATACCACTTTAGGACCTGGTTAGTTAAGTTTTCCCCGATAATGACAAATATCACATATAAAGTTTACAATGAATTCTGAAGTTAGCTAATCAAAAGAGCAATTTGTCTTTACTGAGAAGTTGCTGGTAGTTAGGATTAATATATGCGGGTCCTTAGTGTATGCGGTTTGGTGGTTGGGCCCTCTGCTACAATTTGATATCTTACTCGCAACTTAAGCCCTTTGTGTGGATCGGTGAATACATTATATTGGTTTCAGAGTTACTTCACATTGTTTATTTATTATTTTTAGTTAATATCATCATCATCATCACCATCAGCTCACTGTACGTCCCCACCGAAGGGCCCGGAGTCTACCCTAAGTTAAGGGTGATTAGGCCATAGTCAACCACGCTGGCCAAGTGCCAAGTGGTTGAATTAGTTAATATGTGAAAATGTTATGCTTATATGTGTCATTACGATCGCCCAGAAGCTGCTTTAGGGTAGGTCCAGGGCGACCGACCAGGGCGCCCGGTATAAGGGTACGTTGCAGGCGCGACAATCGGATAAAAAAGAGCGCTTGCAGTGCTCCCAAAGATACTTTATCTTTGGAAGATTTCTCCTGACACTAAAAAATGAGGGGATGCCGTACAAATCTCGCCCAGGGCTAGTGCTAAGCCAGCCCTGTGACTGCCTATAGCTTGTACAACCCGACCAATTTAGGAATATGACATTATTGAAAACATATTTCTACCAGTATTGTTTTAAGAGGTGTTGAAGGCTGAATTTTACTTTAATGGGTATTGTAATGTAAGTTACTCTTTGTTTTCTCGAGTGATCTATGACCTACCCCACACGTGGAGTTGCGGAAACCATAGCCCCTTCTAGTGAGTTTTAGTTAAACTTTATTACTTCCACTTTATTAAAATCTTTAAGAAGTTAAAATAAATACTGAATACGGAGAATAAAGCATGTTATGAGTTGTAATAAATCTGTAAAATTCCACCGCAACAAAACCTAGCGCAGTGCATGAATAATACACGAACCTCAGCCAAGTTTTAGTTTTCTATAACTTAGGTTTCTTCCTTTGAAATAAGTCTAAAAAAATATGTTTTATAAAGGACAAATCGACATTTGCAACTTTAATAATTTAGTTAAACAAGTACAATAATCGAAAATTGTTTTTTTTTAATTTATTTCAAATGTAAAGGTTCGTACGTTGACATTTAAATTATTTGTAGCAAAAAAAATAATTTATACACAACATAGTATATATATATATATATATATATATATATATATATATATATATCTAATATGAAATACATAGTTGAAATAGAGATGAAGAAAATTTAACGGTAACTCAAAATTGTCTGCCAAAACAAGAACGATACGTAAATTCATAAAAATGTTTTTACATATCCGATGAACTTCTTTGTTTAGGAACGTAAATTCGAACACTATGTTGATTAATTGGTGGTCTTACGAGATACATATGTTATCTAAACATTGTATAGAGGTCAGGTCGGGTGTCGGTGTGAATAATGTCGCAAGTGCCGGACATCCGTCAATGTCTCAGTCCACTGTTAGCCGTAGCATAATCTAACTGTAAAGCCGTTTGTACACAAGGCAATGTAAACTTTCGAATAGCGATTTTAGTGACTAAGCGACTTTCGTAATATAGTCATAGAAGGTCGCCTAAAACAGTCGCGTTCACCCTATTCAAGTCACTACGATTTTCAAGATGGTGACACAAATCTATACAATTGACATGACTATGTCTGTACTGAGTTTTCGACAACACGCGTGGACGATTCAACGTTGGATGGACGGAGTGCGCGCAACGCGATATTGGTTACGGAGATTTAAGTTACTTTGTGTACTCAGGGCTTAATAACCACGTCAATGTGGTTATTAAGCCCTGAGTATTTTCTTGCCTCGCACAGTCGCGTTGTGGAACGGTCTGACCTCGGCGGTATTTCCAAACCAATACCACTTATGAACCTTAAAGAAGCGAGCATACCATTTCCTTAAAGGCCGGCAACGTTTTTACAGTTCCTCTGGTGTTGCAGATGTCCATAGGTGTCGTTGATCACCTCGGTGTTCCCGTCGCTCGTTTGCAGGGGGCAAAAATGTATTCTGACAATTTTAATAATGCAATTGATTTAGAAACATATTTCAAACTAAATTATCTCAGCTCATTAGCGCCACATTCAGTATGATATATCAGCACAAGATCCTAGTTGTACGCTGTCTTGTCTTGTTTTTTCTTTTAAGTAGTTTCTGAACCGAAATAGATTTTACATATTTTCGCCTCACTCAGCGGATCAGACATCCTTGTTTGAGTATACTGAGATGAACGTTAAAGCTTAATCATTTTTGTACCGGTATTTTGTCTATATTTTTTTGTGATTTTTGCACTAGACAATATATATTCTTACATAAAAATCCAAATAAAATATATTATAAAAACATCAAACGCAACGTGGAAGGTTTTTATGTTCTTTGAATATGTAAAAACCCTTTATACTTTAACAGAATTACAGCGACAACTTTGATTTGACAAAGAAGCTATTTTTAGGATTTCCCTTGTCGTCGAGTTCTGAATATTTCATAAGATTTGCTCCCTTAAACCCCCCCCCCCCGTCCCAGTCACCCCGCATACCCAAACAGAACGTTTGATTACAATCATTTTGTTACTACTATATTACCTTAAATGTATGTTCTATTAAGTAATAGGTTAAAACAATAAACGTTATGTATCTTCGATTCACAAATACAGGATTAGTGCGTCCCTGAGGCCTAATTTAGTCCCCTTTCCACCCTTTTTCTTATAAGGAAAGGATGGGAAGTGGAAGTGGACTTTCCGGATGAGAGGATGCATGAGAAGGGAAAATATTTTCTTTCTGTGCATCCTCTCCTCCGTCGATTAAAGGTAGGCAACGCATATGCAATTGCGTATGTCTATGGGCAACGGTCACTTTGCTAGTTCAGTGATTTCAGGTAGCCACTCGCTCGTTTGCCACCTTATGATATAAAAAAAGAAAAGTAAAGAGTACTAGAATTTGTAAAAAAAAATTGCCATATGCGTAGAACCCGTCGTTCCTTTGTTCGATTTAAATAATAACATTTGAAAAGATGACTTATTTATATTTTGCTGCTACATGCGTCAAATTTCTTCCCTCCTGTGTGCATAGCTTAACACTAGCTGACGCCCGCGACTGTCCGCGCAGAATAAAATAACTTAGTAACCTATATACCAACGGGAGCCATGCAGCCTTTCTGGAGATGCGTTCTAACATCCATTCATGCAGCCGTACTTCCAAACATTCGCATTTATAACAGTAAGATAAACAATGACTGTTAAATATACTATTTATAATGACCTATAAACCATTTATAGAAAGAATAAAGAAAACGTATAGTTAAAACCCATATCTTTGCCAAGTAAATGATTTGCATAACAAAGGAGAGCCCTTCCACCCTCTTAATTGTTATGGTGGGGGTTGCGGGGGATAGTGGGGGGTGTAATGTATGCTGCGGAGGCTTCGCAGGCAGTTTGACCTCATTTGTCACAATACAATGACAAATACATTTGTCAGAGCGCGCCCCTGCCGGCTATCTTGTCGAGAGACGCAGTACATACAGACTTTACATCAACATGATAGCAATTCTCTTATTGAACGTTATCCTTATTTACTTTCATTTTTTTAGAAATAATTTGTATTTTGTATTTTTTTTTGATATCATAAGGTGGCAAACGAGCAAGCGGCCACCTGAAATGCTGAAATAGCGAAGTGACCGTTGCCCATAGACTTACGCAATTGCATATGCGTTGCCTACCTTTAGTCGACAGAGGAGAGGATGCACATAAAGAAAATATTTTCCCTTTCCATGCATCCTCTCATCCGGAAAGTCCACTTCCACTTCCCATCCTTTCCTTATAAGAAAAAGAGTGGGAAGGGAAAGAGGGCTAATTTTGGCCTCCGGGACGCACACTCATCAGACGAAACGCGGAATCGCTTCCACTTCACGCCTGTCTACTCTGTGGTCGTGGTATTTCACCAGGCGAGCCGGGCCGATTCGTGCGAAGATGTTAAAGTGGGTTCTACCACTGTTTAAATGTATGTCAATTGAATTGATTTAAACAGTTGATAAATATATTTTTTATCTCCAATTGCGTTTGTTATAAAATTTCGGGAGAATGTCACAAAAATATTTTAAATTCTTTTGTCTATAAAAGAAAATTGACTAAATATTTGATCGCGTTCTTCAGATTGTAGTAGCCGCGAAGCTATTTTTCTACGAAAATGAACTTTCTCAAATGTCATATTTCAAATTGATTCAAAGCTTGGACGACGCCGTTTCAGACCGACTTTAGTTTAATCCTCTGATTTTCTTTTATGTTTGTTTAACAGATAAAAGATTTTATATCAATTGTTTGTTTTATTTGAATTAGATTTAACTATCAGAACTTTTATAGTGGTAACTAATTTCTAAAGCTATAAATCTTTTTCTCAGTACGTCGAATAATAAGTTTATTGAACTTATATATCGAAGTAGCTATCGCTCGCGACGCTGACCGCGCGCAATTAATAGAATACTTAATGAGTAGCCTATATATTCTTCCAGGCTATGTTCTACATCTGTTCCAAATTTCATCATGATCCGTTGAACCTTCTAACAAATATCCATCCATCCAAACATTCGCATTTATAATATTAGTAATATTGCAATAAGAATAGTGGATGACACTAATGCTTCCTGTGATCAGGACAAAAAATTATAGATGAATAGATTAAGCCTCGCAGGTCGGCGTTACATCTACGGCATTTTTTTCCAAAAAAAGTCGATATTTCAATGTTTTTGTACATGTGCCAGTGTAAACGGCACTTGAAATCACCAAATTGCGCAGTTTTAGATTCTACATTTTAAAAATTAATACTTAAAAGTACTCGCAAAAAAAAAACAGCGACGACAGCATTGGTATTCAAAATGTTTCGTTAGAATTTCGAGGGAAATAGATCGCTGCAGGGCAAATGCTAACCAAAGTTCACTTTAATTTCCGTTCGATGGTAAGTCGCGCGGATTTGTGGTCGAAATCGTTCCAATACCGAACTAGCTGAAGTTGAAAATGTTTTTAAACTAACGATAAGCTAACGGTATGAAGTACACCGTTTCTACTTTTGAAATACCAAAAACACATACTATTTAAAAACTCATTTTTATTTATATTTTGTTATTATTTATACAATTAGTTCTATAGTGGAAAAGCACCTTAATAAAAGGGTTTTAAGGATTATTATTATAATAAAACTAATTTGCATATTCTATAACATATATAACAGCTATATTAAAATTGTCACAAAAATAGCGTAGGAAATATTACTAATATTATAAATGCGAATGTTTAGATATATGGATGTATGTTAGAATGTATCTCCAAAACGCATCAAAAGATTTTGCTGAAATTTATCATAGATGTAGAATATAGCCCGGAAGAACACATAGGCTACTTAATAAGTTTTTTTTTAATCCGCGCGGACACAGTCGCGGGAGACAACTAGTATAGTTATATAGGAAAAATTCCAAGAGTAATATAAAAAAGCTTTGTCGACAGAATATGAATACTTAGTGCTTGTCTTACCCTTATCTCTTTGATATCACAACCTATTTTTACATGTTCAATACAGCATTCAAAGCTTTTAGGCCTTTCCTCTCAAAAAGGAAAAAAGATTTAGCGCAATGCGACTCGAATGTAATCCACAATTACTCACACACAACAAACTTAACTATAATTGTATTCGGAAAACAATTTAAAATTGAAATCGTAGTTTACGAGGAACACATAACGAATATTTAAAATACGTGTTATTTTTAACATCATGTTTTCTTTCTTATAAAGAGAAGGATGGAAAGGATAAGTAGATTTGACGCATTATTTGACGCTTTGGAAGAGAAAATCTTTATCTGCATCCCTTTCTCTTTAGATTAAAGGTATAAGAGTATCGCATGCCTTAAAACGGCACGGATAGATGAATTTGACAGGGGACAGGACATGTCTTATAAAGGTATTTGCATTTGAACCTATTCAGCTTATTGCAGGTCACTTTTTTGTTGGTACCAAGTAGCCGCTAACGTTCGTCCCCTTCTAGTATACTATCAATAAAATACTTTCCTTGTCTTTTCTTTTTCCACGAAAATAAAAAGACAAAGACATCTTCAAAGAAATATTTTAAAGATAGCCCACTGACAGCACCATAGGGTTTTAAACAGTAGCTGATAAGAACGTAGCTTCGTTAGATTGTGTTGGCAAAACACCAAACGACTGCGCTGTGCTAATCTTGAATCCTATGCGATTAGCGTACCCAAAATGTACCTTTGAAATTTCCTATTGAAAAAAGTCAAAAGAAAATTACAAATCTTACTAATATTATAAATGCGAAATTATAAATGGATGGATGTTTGTTACATAGGTACCTCAAGGACGGCTGCATGGATCTTGCTGAAATGCGTAGATGTAGAATACAGCCTGGATGAACATAAAAAGTTTTTTTTTTTTTTATTCCTTGTGGACTGTGTGGCAGGCGATAGCCATTATGAACAAATTTGTAATTTACTCAAATCTTCTTTTTATATTTTTGGTGTAGACTTATTTAATTACTCTATAAAGCTATCCGAGACGCCTTCGTAGAGACTGTATTAGTTCTTTTCCGGTTAAAACATTTTATATCTTTGAATCTTTTATTTAAAACTTTGGTATCAAATCTTCAAATGAGTAAAGCCATTCGTACACAAAGCAACGTAAATCTTGGAAAACTTTTCTTGCGACCCGAGTATTGCATAGTGCGTGCTTCTTACGCACATCGATTAATCGTCGACGCGAGTTGTCTATTAGGTCAGGTCAGCAGGCATAGCAATTAAAAGTCAACTGAATATCGCAGTACCTTGTCTCACAGCGACCTTGACAAACAGGTTGCGGGCAACTGGCTTTGGCGATGACAGATAGAAATGACGACGATGCGTGCCTGGATACGGACCTTTATGATGGTGCATTTCATAAGTCGCACAACGACTAAAATTGAAAGGTTTCGAACATTTACATCTCATTGTATACGTATGGTCTAAGAGTACCTACTTACTTTTTATCGAAGTCAGTAACAAATTGGTAGAATATGTTCCCTCTTTGGAGAATAAAAATATAGTTTAATATATCTCTGCCTCCGCGGGAAACGAATAGAGCTCCCTTTAACTCACTACTAAAAGGATTTACTGGAGCGTGCCTAATGTACCGCGAATGTTTACGCACATTGCGCCAGCTTCAGTTTCGGCGATTATATTTATTAATGTATACTAGCATTTGCCCGCGACTCCGCTCCACAAAATTAAAAAAAAATGTAAGTAGCTCATGTTGTCTTCCAGTTCCAATCTTCCATCTGTGCCAAATTTCATTGAGATCCGTTGAACTTTGTCGTTCTTATTATACCTTTAAACAAACATCCATTCATCCATCTTAACTTTCGCATTTATAATATTAGTAAGATAAAATCCTTTAGTACGTAAATAGCACTTAAAATACTTAAATTGTTTCACCTTTGTTTTGTATCTCGCATGTTTTTACTGTCAATATACTGGAAGCAAAACATGTTGTTGTCCCTTTTCTTATCTTTCAATAACACAAGATAACATGTCCTTTTTAAAAGGGTATTTCAACAGTGTAAACTCAAGGCAAAAACAAAACAGTTATATGCTCAGAAAACAAAAGATTACTTTTCGACCTGTTCCCAACATATTTTGCGTCAATTTAATAGAAAAAATTCAGAATTTGTTTAAGAAACTGTGTACTTTCGTGGAAAAAATGTTGACAATAATTTTCTAAAGCGTTATTTTGTACTATTATATAATATCTAAAAGGTAAGCAAAATTGAATCTTAAGTTGTGTACTAGATTCTGTATTCAGCTCCACTGAGACTGAGCACGTATGCTTAATGAATGCAACAGTACACGTATTTGTTTGCAAGAGAAATAGTCCGAGTCACCGCACAACTTTGTTAGCTCGCCTACCTTACTCGGAATATTGTTTACAGGCTTGAAAATATAATACTGGAACATGTGAAATATGATTTAGCTTACAGCAATCCTTGGTTCAATTTTTAATGTATTGTTAGATATTTTCGAGAGCGAGCGTCGGTGGCTCAGTGGTCAAGCATTTGACTTGCAATCTGCAGGTCCTGGGTTCGAATCCCGCCATGTACCAATGTGTTTTTCGATTTCCGATTTACATATGTACATTTATCCGACGTTCTTACGGTGAAGGAAAACATCGTGATGCAACCTGCACATATCTGAGAAGAAATTCAAAGACATGTGTAAAGTCAACTAACCCGCACTTGGCAAGTGTGGTTGACTATGGCCTAGTCACCCGTAACTTAGGGTAGGCTCCGAGCCCCTCGGTGGGGACGTGTAGTGAGCTGATGATATAGATATTTTATGCAAAATTATCTTTTTAAAAAAGAACAGCGAAATAGTGAACTCAACACTACTTCACAGTAATCCTAACTGATAGTCGAACGTAAAAAACAAAAAAAAATATTCTGCAATGTCAAATGAAAAGAGACTGAGCTCGAGCAGCAGCGCGTACTTCCTTACGAAGCTTCTTACTCTTAGTAAGATTGAAATTCTTCTTAAAATGAATGCGTTGATTAGTTTTTATAATACAGTCCGATAAAGTATATAATTGAAACTAAAAATTGAAATAGATTATTTGTGCTATTCAATGTCATAAAGCTAACAAAATGCGACAAACTAATCTGGTTCCATTATTACCTGATCTTATGACGCTCTTTTAACATTTACAATAGGACAAAAAGCTATTTTATTTTATAACTAGCGGACGCGACAGACGTTGTCCTGTGTACACGTCTTTAATTTGAAAATTTGACACTGCGATGGTAGCGCCGTCTGTCGGATCCAATGTAAAACATTCCAAAATCAACAACTACTAATAAATTAAAAATTATTAATTAAATAAACATTGTCCAGAGGACAAATTGTGAATCTAAATCAATCCCAGATCCCCTTGAACACACACAAAAAATTTCATCAAAATCGGTCCAGTCGTTTGAGAGAAGTTCAGTGACATACACACTCACAGAAGAATTATATATATAAAGATTTAGTTTCTCTTTTGCCTAATAATACTAATTATAAATCTACAACACTAGATTCTTCTTCTTCTTCTTTTTTGGTGCCTCTCCGACTAACGAAGGTTGGCGATCAGGTCACACGAGATAATGGAACTTTAAATAATAATGTAAATTTTGGTCAAAGAGACTTCATAGGTGATTCAGTTCGATTCATGCTTGTTAATGGAAGCCTGGCTCATTAAAAGTTATAACGAGGTCTCCTGTAACTTACTGATGCAAAATGTCATCAAACCTATATTTTATACACTAGTTAGTATTACTAATAGTGTATACCATTAAAAATATGTGCTGGGTTACATTCATAATACAAATGGATGGATGGATGGATGGATGGATGTTTGCTACTAGGTATCTCCAGAAAAGCAGCATTCGTAATGTTGAAATTCGTCATAGATGTAGAACATAATCTGGAAGAACACATACCAGGTTGCTTAGTAAGTTTTTTTTTTAAGTTCCAAACTGACGGAGTCGTGGGATACAGTTTGTGTATTATATTCGTACTGTAATATGTTAAAATTACATAATACAACACATACATAAAACAAAATAGTATAATAAAAATATTTTATTTAGAGATTTTCCTTTATCTGGCGTTCTTAAAACTCACCGAAGTTTAATAAAATCTTTCCAGTGGTTTAGAAACGTTTGGGGAAACATTTCTTTATATCTAGATATATCTATATAAAAGAAAGTTATGTTAGTTACACTATCTATAACTCAAGTACGGCTTTACCGATTTGGTTGAAAATTGGTGAGGAGGAAGCTTAGAGCCAGGAGACGGACATAGGATACTATTTATTAATTTTTTTTTTGAATTTACGCCTTAAATAGCTGCTTTTTATTTAACTTACTAATATTATAAATACGAATGTTTAGATGGATGTGATGTGGATGGGTGGACTACACTAATTAAGTTTTTTTATATATCCACGCGGACGGAGTTGCGGGCGACAGCTAGTTAAGAATATAACTTAGTTTCGTACAAATCGTATGGACATCGCTTCAATGGATTTTTTAGTTCACATTCAAACAGTTTTGAAGGGGACTTTGTTTTAAAATATTGTGTGTTTCCAAGTTATCTGAAATCGGAATTTCCACGTCAGCAGTCATTTGATATGCATCGTTCAATCTTTGAAAGAATTTATTGCACGGAACTGAGATTTTCTTGAGCTGAAAAATTTGTTACATCTCTCCAGGTTCGTGCACTGAAGGAATTCACAATTGATTCCTAGAAGTTTCCAATACTATATGTAAAATATAACGTTTGAATATTTTTACGGTTGATTGGACAATTTAAAAGTAACTTGGGGAATGTAATTTTTATACTTAATAGAATTATTGAAATTAATTATTTGCGAATTTAATATGAAAGAGATACGAAATAAAAAAATTACAGCAAATTTCATGAGCGTTAAAAAAGCTCTAGATCAAAAAGAAGAAAAATATATATTTTGTTTTTTCTTTTTCCAAAGCTAGAAAAATTAAAGGACAAAGTAAATTGTCGAAAGCTCCATGTGTACGTCCGTCAAGTCTAGACAATTTATAAACGAACATTGGATCAAGACGAAATTTATTACGTAGAGGATCGATTTGTTGAGTATTTGTGCCAATATATCTCTGCCAAAGAGCAATGGCCGTGGAAGAGATCAAAACATAGGTAAAGTTTGTTAAAAAAATAAACAATAATACTTATTTCTATTTAAATAAAAATATTTAGATGGATGAATGGAAAGGTGTTTGTTTGAAGGTATCTCCAGACTGGCACAAAGAATTTCGCTGAAATTCTAATCATTAAGTTTTTTATTATAGTAAATTATGTATGATTTATTACTTTGACAGTGAAGTACTGGACTCAGTTTTATAACATCGAGTTTATTAAATTTCATAAATTATTCCCTTCAATATTTCTTTGAGTTTATTTTTAAAGTTGTTTTTAAAAAGCAATACAAACTTTGCTCGTACCTTAGTTTCAATTTCGGTTAAGCCTCATTCGCTCTTAGCGGTAAATTTATTTTCTTTTCGCAAAGGAAACTTTATTATGAATGTTTAGATTGGTTTTGTTGTTTTCTTGATTGTGAAATTATGTTTTTGTATACTTTATTTTATGGAATCTCGAAAATAAAGCGGACTACGATTAGAATATTACAGATCAGTTTAATAATCGTCTTTTCACAAGAAAGAAGAAAAAAGATGAAGATAAATAAGGATATAGAGGCGTAAAAATGCAAAAAAAATTTGCACAATTCCAACGATTTTTACATTATTTTTGCTTACATAAATTTTATTTAATTACTAGCTAGATAGTAGCCGATTCTCTGACCTAATGAAAATGCATATAAAATTTTATTAAAATCGATCAAGCTGTTTTAGAAGAGTATGGTTATTAACATTGTGACACGAGAAATTGATATATAAGATAAAAAAAACTTATAAACTTCATATATTACTCTTTAGTCTATATAATTTCCATGTGACTTTAGTTTTAAATCTTAATAATTCCGGCAGCAATTGCTTCCCAGGTGTCGCACTAAATCTTCCCGAGATCGTAATAAAGACCTCGCAGTTGGTATAAGCTCGCTATTAATTCGCTTTTAACTTTATTGTAATGTCTTCTTTTGAAACAGTTTGTTTTAATTTAGATTGAAAATTGACAATTTTATGTTACAGATTTGGTTACGGATGAGCTGTAATTAGAATGACCTAGTAGCATTTATTACAAGTTTTTATTTAGTTTCACTGCCGCAAAGTCCTGGAATGTCGGCCACGGCCTCCCGCAAGATGGACCGATGACCTGGTCTAGGTTGCGGGAGTGTCCTGGATGCAGATAGCATAAGACCGATCACCGTGGCGATCTTTGGGGAACGCCTATAGAGAGGGCGACTCATGGTTGATAAATATTTAGTTTCACGTGTCCCGATGTTTGTAATTTAATCATGCAAATTGAATTTGATCCATTCCTTGTTACTGATTGAGCTGAAATTTACCATACATGTGTAAATCGCACGACAATGCAATATTATAAACTAATACATAAACGGCTTAACACTAACGTAACACTAATGAATATCGGATAAATGTAAGCATGAAATTTGGAAATCCAAAAACAATAAACATTACGTAGTGTGGATCGAACCTGGTCGTTTTAGAGTACGGTTCCATTCGGATAAGCGATTAACAACTGCGCCACAAACGTTCTTTACGAATATTTGTCTATTAATTCGTATTGCTCATAATTTTTGATTTAGGTAATGTAAGGCAAAGAAAAATCTAACTTAAATTGAATCTAATTATTATATAATCTTACAGTGTAGCTAATAATTTCATATTTAAATCATAGCTATTATTATTTGGATCATAAAGGCGCGCGACCTTTCAAGAGTTTCATTCATAAATAGTATAATCCCAAATATTTTAAATAGATAAGCTCGGTTTGGTTGACAAAGGTTGAGGAGGATTAAATCTTTATGACAAACAAGAGATACAGGTATTTTATATTTTATACGCACAATTTCCAGATACTAACAAACTAATGTATAAAAGACTGTATACTCACTTATCTGTCACATGTCGGCACCGACTAGTTTCGAGCGTCGGTGCCGACTCCGGACATATACGATAGTGTTTAGCCATTTATTAATAATTGTACACAACAATAGTAGATAAATAAGCCGATGGCAATAATGCTTTTACTATAGTATTGAGTATTTAGGGTTGTTAGTTGTCAGCGGTATTGTTCCAAAGTTGGACAGTTCGCGTTTAAACAATCGGCTATAAATCGTGCGATTATTACATCTTATCGATCTCCGTTGAAACTTCGTCTTTCACTGCTATAGTACATTTATTACGGTGCGATTATTTATTAGTTTCTTATATAATTACATGCAAAAATGATAATTGATCAATTGTCATTATAAATTATTTATTAGTCAACTAGCTGTTGCCCGCGACTGCGTCCGTCCGTCCGTGCGTCTGCGCAGAATTAAAAAAGAAACTTGATAAGTAGACTATGTGTTCTTCCAGACTATGTTCTATATATATACCAAATAGGGTTTAGGGTCCTTCAAGAAGCGAGCCTATCACCACCTCAAAGGCCGGCAACGCATCTGCGGTTCCTCTGGTATTGTTGATGTCCATGGGCGTCGTTGAACACTTCGGTGTTCCCGCTGCTCGTTTGCCCCCTTCTGTTATAAAAAAAAAAAAAAAAATCATCAAGATCAGTTGAGCTGTTCTGGGGGTACTTCCTGAGATTTAGCTGTCATATAACATTAGCGATAAAATACTTGGTACGTATAAGCTGAACTTTTTTCGTGATCACTAAGGGAGACTTTTTAAATGACTATAAAGACTCTGAGTGCGGAAGACATGTTACTTGATTTTAAAATCTTGATATTCTTATAAGATTTGAAATGATATTTGAAGGCAAATTTAGGATAACAGTGTCGACTCACGGCACCCGGGGGAGGTTTTAGCGAAATTTACGGCGGTCAGCGCACACCTCAGCAGCCTTATTAAATTATGGATTTATGTATTCTGAGTTTGCGTGAACGAATATTTTATTATAACTCCTATTACTGAATGTGACCATCGATGGTTCAGTGGTTAAGCACTTGTTATCTGCAGGTCCTGGGTTCGAATCCATGTACCAATTTTTTTGTAGATTTATGTACATATGCACATTTATCCGACGTTCTTAAGAAGGAAAACATTTCAATGCAACCTACACATATTTGTGAAGAAATTCAAAGGTATGTGTGAACTCAACTAACCCTCACTGGACCACAGTGGTTGACAATGGCACTTTCACCCTTAACTCAGGGCTCCGAGCCCCTCAGGGGGGGGGGGACGTATACTTAGCTGATGATGATGATGATTACTGAAGATATACTTCTTTAGGCTCGTGGAAGAAAAACTCGCAATCGATCCGAATCCGACTATTCACATTTAAAATATTAGTAATTTTAGAAATTTATTAATTACAATACTTTAGCGTGAATGGCGTGCATTCATTACCAAGTCAAGTGTCAGAATGATTAGTGAGGGGACATAAACGTCGACATTTTAGTAAGGCTAGTGTTGCGCCACGCCGGCACAGTGTGGGATTCTTCCTAACAGTAAGAAGTAAGATTTTCATTAAGTTCCACACTTTCAGTAAGTCAAAGTTTATATACGTGTGTACATGTCAAATTACTCAAAGAAACAATGGTATAACTTTATGTGTAGTAATTTAGAATAAAGAGAGAAGAAGTTGTGTGATTTGCATATCTCTAGCTATTGTAAGATATTGTCATGAACAAATAGGTCACGTGAATGATGAGATGTTAAGTACCCTGTCTTATTTTACAACACAACCGAGTGATACAGTTCTCTTTGTGTTTCTAGTTCACTTGTATCTTAAACGTTTCCATTGACATAATACATGTGAATATACATATTTTTTCTTTTAAAAATGGATGAGAAGATGAAGTCGATTTGACAGGAGTGCACGCATAGTAAAAAGGGAAATATTCTCTTTCTGCGCGTTCCTTCTTCGTCGATTAAAGATATGTAACGCATCTGTAATTGCGGATGTCTATAGGCGGTGGTTTCGCCATTTCGGCGAATTCAGGTGACCGCATCGTCTGCCACCAATATATCCAAAACAATAATGTATATTTGTCTAGTAGAATAATGCCTTAATAGACTTACTACAAATACTTCAAAGAAAGTAAAAAACATTATTAATATATATTAAATCCGTTGTTTTGTTTGTTTGTATTTAAAGTCACAAGCCTCAAAGCGCTGATAGCGTCGAGAATTTAAAAACTTTTTACACCCTTTAATTTCTCTTTGTTTCGAAACGAAAACAACCCGCAGATTCCAGTTTTTTTCGCTTTAAATGAGCCTATTTACATTTCCAAGTAGTATAAGAAAAACTTTTATAAAATCCTTTGTAGAAAAGAAAATTTGCGTCGCGTTTACAATACTATAATTACTTATAATCTATATATATAAAAGAAAGTCGTGTTAGTTACACTATTTATAACTCAAGAACGGTTTACCGATATGGTTGAAAATTGGTGAGGAGGTAGCTTAGAGCCAGGAGACGGACACAGGATACTATTTATTCATTTTTTTGAATTTATGCCTTTAAGAGCTGCTTTTTATTTAAGTTATCTATATATTAAGATTTTTATATATCCACGCGGACGGAGTCGGGGCGACAGCTAGTTACCAATATATTTCTATTATGTAATCATTTTGCAATGTTGTCGATATTCTAACGTATAAGTATAATTTACGGACTGTCGCCAGTGACTCCGCCCGCGCGAAATTAAAAAAAAAAACTTTATTAGTAACACATAGGTTCCAGACTATGTTCTACATCTATTCCAAATTTTACATGCAGCTATTCTGGAGGTACCTTCTTACATCCATCCATTCAAATAAACTTTCGCATTTATAATATTAGTAAGATAACAAACTAGCGCATACCCGCGACCCCACTTGTTATAAAGTAGTGATATTTGTTCATTATAATCTTTATATATATAATTCTTCTGTAAGTGTGTATGTCACTGAACTTCTCTCAAACGACTGGACCGATTTTGATGAAATTTTTTGTGTTTGTTCAAGGGGATCTGGGAATGGTTTAGATTCACAATTTTCATCAAATATTAACTTCATAATAATTTATTCAAACTAAAGACGTGTAGACAGGACAACGTCTGTCGGGTACGCTAGTTTCCTTATAAAATAATTCGCTGCCGACCAACATTTTTTATCACTCAGTACTCTTTTATATCAAAAACTTTATCAATAAATAAACTGAAGCATTATAACCACTTCCAAATATTGACGAATATTAATTATTAATAATAATACCTCATATATTCTGAATCAATTAACATTTTATGCATAATAAAGACTGGATAAATTGAAACATGCAAATTTAAAATGCATAAATGCTTTAAATAACTTCAAAAGCAAAGAATACGCCTTCAAAATATTATTATTTATACTAGCTGTCGCTTCCGCGCGAAATAAAAAGTTAATTAGTAAACTATGTGTTCTTCTATACTATGTTCTACATCTATGTCAAATTTCAGCGCGATCTGTTAAGACGTTCCACAGATAACTTGTGACAAACATCCATTAATCTAAACGTTCGCATTTAAAATATAAGTACGATAAATTTGTTACTAAAGAAATTCTAATTAATTTCTCTTAAAAACATAGTAAAAATATTTGCGATTTTGAGGTTAAATGTCATTTTACTCATGTTTAATTAATCAATCAGGATTGGTTAGAAATTATTCGTCTTAATTTCTGTATTTAACACATTTAGTGCTCACCACTCGGATCCGAGCAACCTGTGCATTTTGTTGTCAGCAAGCCGCCGATGTGTGAGCTATGTGCCGAATACTTGGATCCGAAAAAGGTTATTTTTTTTTAAATAATAATAATAACAATGTACTTTCATCCATATTTTTAAACACACATATATACATAATCAAAATACGTCTTAATAATGTTGGTTCCTGGCTAATTATTCTATATTACATCTAAAGCAGTGAATGTGTTAAAACGTACCTTATTCATGGACTTTAGTAAAAAAATCTTGTAAACTTTTGCAGATAACAAAAGAATGGAAATGTACTCCACAAAAGGTACGCAGAGTGTACGGAAACAGTTTAATGGAGGGATTATAGTGTGATGTGCAAGTAAAAGATAACTGGCCACTTCTAGTTTGTATTGTTCATTGTTTTGAAGACAAAACAATCGAGCATCTACACAGATACTGACTATTAATATTACTAAACTGTAGGACATAGTCTGGAATCATCATCAGCTCACTATACGTCCCCACCGAGAGGCTCGGAGTATACCCTAAGTTAAGGGTGATTAGGCCATAGTCAATCAAGCCAAGTGCGGATTAGTTGACTTCGCCCATATATTAAAATTTCCTCTCAGATATGTACAGGTTGCATCACGATGTTTTCCTTCACCGTAAGACACACACTAAGTTTTTATTAATCCTCGTAGACGGAGTCATGGGCAACAGCTAGTGTATTTTACCTCAAATCTCTCTGTGTATTAAAAACGATATGAAATTTAAATTTATAGTCTAGTTGAAGAACTGTTTCACTGGTGGGGATTTTATAAGTGAAGTTATAAAATGAAAATCATTTCGCAAAAGTCGCAAAGTACTTTGGAAATTTTCCAACGAAATAAAATAATAAATTATACTTTTCATTTACATAATATTATTTCTTTTAAATGCTGAATATTTAAATAATGCTATAAAGTTGAGGGCAACAGAATACGAGGAAGATCGCCTATGAGGTGGACCGACCAAATCAGAGCGGCTGTGGATGTCCCTCTGCATCAATGTACAAAAAAGGCAGCAATTAAGGAGTGGCGGCGCCTGGTAAAGCGGGTCACTGATACTTGATGACCACGACCAGCCTGACAAGACTGTAACGACGAAGAAGAAGAATAAAGTTATTGCAGACTTTAAATCCAGACAATCTTTTTCTAATTATTTAAATTTAAACTAAAATACAATTGGTTTTTTGTTATAAGTAACGAGTCAGAACTGTCAATATTAAACTATATATATAAAAGAAAGTCGTGTTAGTTACGCTATTTATAACTCAAGAACGGCTTTACCGATATGCCTGAAAATTGTTGAGGAGATAGCTTAGAGCCAGGAGACGGACATAGGATACTATTTATTCTTTTTTTCGAATTTATACCTTGAAGAGCTGCTTTTTATTTATTAAGTTTTTTATATATCCAGGCGGACGGAGTCGCGGGCGACAGCTAGTTTATCTTATATCACATATTACACATGGTCTTAAATGGTCCTTCGATTAAGATTAGTCTAGAGAATTTAGAGAAATTCGTTCCTCAAAATTATAATTTCTATCACCTATTTATCTCACGCTTATTTATTAAAGAAGAAAATAATGACCATCTTTTAATGAATGTAACAACAAAATTCAATTTCCTCATCACAAAGGCAAATTTATCAGCGCTTTAAGGAAAATGCGTCTCAATGGTCTATTAATTTCACAGATTGAGGACTATTGTATCAGATTAAACAAAGAAAAATTAATTAGATTAAAGAAATCTTTATATATATATAATTCTTCTGTGAGTGTGTATGTCACTGAACTTCTCTCAAACGACTGGACCGATTTTGATGAAATTTTTTGTGTGTGTTCAAGGGGATCTGGGAATGGTTTAGATTCACAATTTTGTCCGCTGGACAATGTTTTTTTAATTAATTTTTGAATGTTTTACATTGGATCCGACAGACGGCGCTACCATCGCAGTGTCAAATTTTATATTTTATGTTTTATGATCTATTTTTTGTTCTCTCGCGGACAGAGTCGCGTGCGACAGCTAGTATAATATATAACAAGATTTAGTTATGTAATAAATAAAAATTAGTCTTAGCAATATACTAATTTACCTACATGTTTGCTCGCAAAAATACATTTACGTATTTTATATAATACATCGTATAATTATTTTAAAATCATTAACCAAATTAAATGTAGACAATACGCGAAACCTTTTACTAAATTTCTTTTCCTTAACATTTGCCAATTGAATAAAAATAATTCAATTGATAAGCTATAATAAGTAGATTACCATATGACGATAAAATCTGGTTACATTATACCAGTCCAGTAGAACAATAGCGCTGACTTGATATGAACTGTTTAGGTCACTGGCACCAGTTTGCGTTTACATTATGCCAGTTGCTTGACATCGCCAATTTGAAGCGCTACAGTCCTATTCTACTGGAATAATATAAACATGGCGTAACTACCTTAGTTTAGTACGCATGCGCTGAACAGCTCCCTCCCCCGTCCCCCGCGTGCCGTTCCGGCAGCCGGCAGTAGCGTGGCTTTTGATCAGTTGGAAGCAGGCGATGGCATAGAGCAGTTGCCCTCGTCTGCTTCCAACACTTTATAAGCTTGTAATATATTAAGATTAAGGTATCAAAATTATTATTTTTTAATTTTAAATACTTCATAATATAGCTGTAACTCGTGACTTTACCTGAGTGGAAATAAAAATTAAAAACTGAAATTATCTTTATTATTAAATTTTATAAATGCTTTTCGTTACCTCTGTTTGTCTCAAATGTTCTGCTAAACCATGTAAAGGATCAAAATACGGTTTTCACCATCAAATAGGTTATATATTCCGGATAGTTTGTATATATTTTTCATTGTTATTAAAGTTTAGTATACATGAATAAACAGCGTATTTCTGAACTGCTTAAAATTTACCTTTTATGAATTACGCTGGCTAAACCGTTAGACGTATATAAATATGATGTATGAGACAATTGTAGATCTTAAAAAGTTCTACAAAAAAGTCAACGATGGCATATCGCTATCTTTTACTGTTTAGTCACAATAACCACTTTTTTACTTTTAAAAAATCAGTTAAAAATTTCACTTCAATTGGAAAATTTCATCACCACTTTTACAGTTTCCTTAACTAACTATTCGTGGAATGGCATTTTCATATTTCTACAGATAGTGGTCGCTTCGCCATTTTGGCGAATTAAGGCCACTTGCTCGTGTGCCACCTTACAATATAACAAGAAAACTACAATACAGGTAATCTGATCTAAACTTGGTTAAGAAATTTCATAGATTAACGCCCACAAACATACAGACAAACTGACGTCTAACAATTGTTATCGCGTCTCGCGGAAGACAACTTGCCTATGTTAGTATTTACTTCTTCTACTAACAAAGGAACATCACTTTTAATAGTAGTTAGATGGTACTGCTGCTACGGACGAAAGCGATTGCGTGCGCTCGGCCTCACCACCATGCGCAGGAGCAACAGAGTAAGAGTAAGTCTCTATCAAGGAGAAATCCCACACAAGGAATATGTCCTCCACGGGGCGCAAAGAAAGCCTTAAGTATTCCAATTTAAAAAAAGGTAAACAAAAGCCGACAAAAGAAAGACAGTCGTTATTCGTATTTCAAAGAGATATCAATTTAGCAAAGTAAATAACGCGATAACTCAATAGAGAAAATATATCTCGAGTAATTAACAGATAAATGAGAAAAGGAAAATCCAAGAAGAGGCTTTTATTATAATTGTGAACGTCTAAGGTTTAAGCTTTCAGCAATGCCAATTTACTTAAAACGACGAGACGGGATATTAGACTAAAAACACTAAGCTCTGTGAAATCCTTATTGTACACTTGAGGACGTTTGTGGAAATAATTTGGAATAAATAGAAGATTATAATTAAATTTAAATAAACAACGAGTTTTATCATATTCTATTATAATTGGAATTTTTCTCTTGCTATTTAATCTGTATTTTCTAAACGAAGCAGCATTGCGCCAATGCTTGAATTATTCTTTGAGTATGTCAGATTTTCTTTTATTATTTTTCATCAACTTGCTACAGTACACTATGAGTAACAATCTAAAATTTACCCGTTGTCTATTACTACCGTTTTGTTCCGAGCAGATGTTCGCAAAAATGAAGTAAAAACAATTGTTTTTCAAAAGCTGAATGCGAAATGCTTTTAGTGTTAATTGAATTCTCTGAGCTAGGCTCGCGGTCGGCGAGGTTAAACGGCTTTACCGTGAAACTAGTCGTTACTTGCACAGTTTGCGCCAATTGTTGTTTTTGTTGCTGTTATAAGGATTAATAAGTATAATACGGTAAGACCAATACCTTACGTAATCTTGAAACGAGGAAAAAGGGGGCAAATGAGCAGGGGATCTTTTAAAAGTATATGATCCGACGCCCATGGATATTCACAACGTAAGAGGAATCGCAGATGCGTTACCGGCCTTTAAATTCCTCGACATCTTGTCATTTATAAAAAAGATGAAGAACTTTTTATTAGATTATAATATAATTAGATTCGATTTATTGATTTACTACAGATCTTAGACCCAAGCTGACTGTGGCGTTACAATATCAATTTAATGATAAAAAAACGGCTTAAAATCTTATTATAACACATGTGAACCGTATGACTGTTCAACGTTCATGTAATCTTACTCCAGAGTACTCGTAGACTGAATACAATCACAATCAAGTCCATCAGACTTCACTACGCATGCTTCAATACCCCCTTTTCCTATTGTTCCCACTCCAATTTTCCCCAGTACCCAGTGTAGCCGTAATCATAACAGGACACTGCTGTTTTGTCAGTATATTTGCGGTCAAACTGTGGATGTACTGCACTGTCTTCTGTTCTGTTACTATTCTGCTTTCGTATAAAGCTAATAGTACCTCACGTCAGTACAGTTATTCAGTTACAGTTGGCAGCATTGGCACGCACGTTATTTAACGGTGTCCTTTTGTGCTACCAACATTTAATTATGTTATGTAATAATAAGATAACAGACAGAATGTTTGAGACAGATTCATAATACTTCGCATTTTCGGTCACCAAAATTGCTTTTAGAACAAAGCCAAAATGATAAAAAAAGTAAAGAAATTATTATGAAAGTTAATACATATTCAATAACTACAATTTTCATAATCATTTAGCATTTATAATAACGTCTCGTCAGCAATGAAAAGATTTCTTTCATTACAGGCCATTATTACATTTCAGTCATTAAAATGATAAGAGAATTTTAAAAATCTCCATGAATTATTAGATTATTAAACTTTGGAAATTCATTTCTGTAATTTTCATAGTATTTCATTGATGACAACGCAAAGAAAATATTTGTTTCTAATATACCAAAGTACTTATTTTGACAAATATCTGGCCCGTTAAGAGTCGCTGAGTTACTATAGCGGTTAGTTCTATCAGTAAAAGTGTAGAACTTAATCAGGAAGAGAACTTACAAGATGACAAATGACATGACAATCACAGTCCGACAATGATCATGTGACATTTTTATGACCTTTACAGGGACGCGATGATAAAACTATTGTATAGATAGAGTTATTTCCACTGGGTTAGATTTTGTTGGTCTATAACACGGGTTATTACTAAATATTATTCCTGAATTTGGCACATATGCATATCACTGACGGACGTTTAAGCAATGCAAATGAGTTTATGAATTAACTGCCAAGCATAATTCATTTCGAAATTGCCAATTTACAAAATATCTTAATTACGAATCGCGAAACTAATCAGTTTTTTATTTATACGTCAATACAAGACCATTTTATAGCATTATTTATATTGCCAACAATTGTTTTAACATTCTTACTAATATTATAAAAGCGAATGTTTAGATGGATGGATGTTAGAAAGTATCTGAAGAACAGCTCATTGGATCTCGATGAAATCTAGCACAGATGTAGAACATAATCTGGAAGAACGCATTGGCTACTGTGCGCATAGGTTCTGTTTTTAATTCAAAGGAGGCGCAAAATTGGAAAGGAAAGAAAAATTAAAAATAATCAGCCAGATTTTGGTCTATAACTTAATACTTTACTAAGTAACATTCGATGCAATTATAACATGTTATAAATGTAATGTAACTGTACATTTATTAATATTAAATAAGGAAATTAATGATGTATTTAAACCTTTTCATTTTGAATCCGCTTATAAACTAAATATCAAAAGTGACCTGAAAACTTTTAATGAATTCGGAAAATAATTAGGTCGCTCAATTCAACTGAGGACGAAGTTGATTTCAAAAATTAAGTCAAACTATGAATGGTTGCAAGTTACCTGTGAAACCAAAAAAATATAATAAATTATAACAAAGATTATCAAGGTCATACAAAATCATCATCAACCCTTCTTTATCTTTACGGAAGATCGGTGCAGTACGAACTACTACCCTCCCATACAAAGCAATCTTCTATGTTATCTTTTGGATCTAGTATTAGTTTCTCTAAGTCTTCAAGGTGTTAAAAAACCATCGCATCCCAAAAACTTGGTATATAAGCATAGCATTTGTGAGCCCAAAACGCAAACAAAAATACTAGACATCAAATAATAATTATTTTTCGATCCATTTATTTTATCAAATTAACTCTCTTCGGTGTGACAATAATTGAAGCGTGCGTTATCTATGTCGGTAACTATTGGGTCGGGACATTCGCCCTGTCAGGGTTACTATGGTTTATGAGACGATAAAAATGGATTAAAAGGCAATTTAGCTATAAATAAATTACAAGGAAGTCGTTGAATATACTAGACAAAGGGAATTATGTTTTTTTTATAGCAATAACAATTGCTACTCATAAGGTTTTAATCTAAATTTAAGGAAAAATCGTAACAATTATAAATGTGCTTTCGATGTACTATTTCGTGCCCTTTAACACTTTTTTTCTTTATAAGTTTGTTGTATCTTAAAGATAAAAATATAAAAATAACATAATAAAAAGAAAATAATATAATATGCATTTTAATCTAGTTAATGCGTGGAGTGAATCCCAGAAGTATGGAAGCGGAAAAATCGTCCGCGCATCTTTGCATTAACAAATTAATTATACATAACAGTAAAAAACACACTTATTTAAATGGATAAAATTTATTAAGGCTAATTATAATTCATCAAATCTTACTAATAACTAATGAATGGACTGATAACGAAGCGCTTCGACCAACATCTCAAGAAGCTCTCGCTGAACAGTTGGATTAAGAGCCCGATACAAAAGGCAGTTATCCTAGAAACCGCGCGCATCGTGAGAAGGTTCCTGTCTCTGCAGCCCTTACCACTGGTTGTTTGAGTCATGAGATTCCGCAGCCGGTAGTGTTCTATTTTTAATATAATATGTTTTGTATATATATATTTTTTTTTCTTATATGAAATGTACTAAATTAAAAATATGAGAAATAAATGAATACGAATAATAATAATTATTTGATTGATGTTTGTTTGAAGGTATCTCCAGGATGGTTGCATGGATCTTGCTGAAATTTGGCAGAGATGTAGAACATAAGGTGGAAGAATACATAGGCTATTAATTAAGTTTTCTTTGATGCGGACGGAGTTGCGGGCGACAGCTTGTGTATAAAGCTGCATGCTATCAAATATGTTCGTAATATACAAAACCTTTGATCATTTATTGTTTTTATTAAAGTTATACCGAAAATACAATTTGAATGAACATACAATTTTGAGCAAATATTGACAGCAATTTGCTAGGAATTAGAATACGATTCGAAGCGATATTACGCCTTGTTGTATAATGTGACCCATTTCCTATAATCCAATTGACGTGAAAAACCCCAAAGAGAAAATGTAAAGATTCATATTAACAAACCTTAGTTTTAATATGCAATATTCTTTTATTATATAAGATAGCAAACGATCAAGTGGCCATTTGAATTCGACAAAATAGCGAAACTACGGCTGTCTGATTTCCTGATGCAAACTTAAATTGTTTTTGTAGTAAATTTGTTTATTTAAAGAATTCTTGCATTTAAATAGTAACTTTAATTGTGTTATTAACAAAACGTAAAGAGGCCGTAACCTGTTATTTTATTGTTTTAAATGTTATTACTTTGTACGAAATTTGGTTAAATTCCAAATGTACCTGTGTGTATAGTATAAGTTGTAATATTATAAAATAGTCTGACCATATTTCTTTTTTTAACCATAAATGTAAAAGTCGTACTTCTAGGAAACTTCCTTAACATATTTCTTTCTTTATAAAATCGTTTAGCGTTATTTTAAATTTTAAAATATATTTCCATAGAGGTTCGTACCGTCAACGACAGTTCAATGAATTTTTACGGCATCGGTTTTCCATTAGTTAGGCGACACGTGCGACTACAAGACGCCGCACCGCCATTCAGTGGAAACAGGCTTTAATATTGTAAAGTCTTTGAATTTCAATTAAAAGATCACATAGATGAAAAAAGGGGTGATTCCACTGTGGTCAACGTGCAATCAGCTAAGTACAAATTACTTAATGTTTAATTTGGAAAAGACGAAGCGAAATCGGAACGGTAACTAGCGTTTCATTTCATTTCCACTAGAGGGCATTAGTTTCAAAGGCTTAAGGCTGAGACGTATTCACCTCAAAACGTATTGACGGGACCAATTGAAACCGAATCTATATATAAGGTAAAATGGTTACAAGACAACTGGCCAGCGTCCAAATGTGACATATTTCAGGGAAGAATAAAATGGCCATATTCAAATGTTAATTAAAAAAAATCTTTTACATATTTTGCGATCGTTAAAACATCGAACCAATTTTATTTACGTTCATTACTAAATATTAAAATTCTATTTCACGTTTAAGTGGATTTTGTTCTGTTCTTTTTATGACTAGAAATATTTTAAAGCAAAATCATATCCCGGCATTTGAATATTTATTTTAAAAGAACGGCCTATTTGTAAACTTAAAAAATATTTTAAACGTCTATTACTTTAATAAAATCATTTACTAAAATATAAAGCATTTAGGAATTGAACGTCAAATACATGGCTTTTTATTTAAATCAAAGCAAAGGATTAGATTTTAAAAAACTTACTATTAATTTCGATCCATTGAACTTTTTATTTTTCACCGTGAAATACTTGTCTCAAAAACATTTTTTTCGGTATTTTTCAAAAATCGAAGAGAGACAATAATTCTATACCAAACGGTCTCAAACGAGCAAATCCCCACAATTTGCCGAAGTAGCGAAACGGTACGCTGTTTTTGCCAAAATGGCGAAATGGCCGGTGAAAGTTCACATCGTCACTTGCAATGCGCTGACTACTGCTAATGTACACATGTAAGACATATACTATCATACTAATATTACAAATGTGACCGTTAGATGGATGGATGGATGTATGTTTGAAGTTAACTCCGGAACGGCTCAAAGAATCTTGATAAAATTTACACATATGTAGAACATAATCTGGAAGAAAACAGTTTTTTTTTTATTCCAAGCGGACGGAGTCGCGGGCGACAGCTAGTAAGATCATACAAAGATATATATTTGGGTTTTGTTATCTCAAAAAGTTCTTTGTCCTCGTTTGCTGAAGCAGTGAGCTACATAAGTTTGGAAATGGCTTTGTTCAGAGTAGTTTCCGTTTCACCGACGACAGGCAATCGGGAGGCTGAAAAAGTACAAGCATCTAAAAATCAAATGTAAAAAAAGCACTTTCCATACAATTAGATTCATGAATATAAATTTAAATAACTTTTGTTAATAATTATATCAGAAAAGTTAGATCCCATCTTGGTTAATATTTTGACAACCAATATTCAATCCTTTTTGGAATATTTTCAATAATTTGGGGTATATTTTAATCCATTTGGTTCTAATTTATCCGATCCAAAGATCGCAATAGATCAAAAAGCATGATCTATTGTTTAGAGGTCAATCGAATAATATTTGTACTCCATTTCTTATGCAAGTAATTTTCCGATCAAATATTAAATTCAGTAATAAATAAATTAATGGATTTGTACTAAAAATATTATAACTATCATTCTAGAACGTCTTTCTTTTTACTGGAGGAGTAATGTACAGTATAAAATATTAAAAAGACGATTTAATTTTTCAATTTAATAGTTTATTTTTATTACTAAACGTGCTTGGAGAGAATTAATTTCGTTAAAGTCGTTAAAACTTGCAGCGTGGTCAGCGCAGCACGTAGCAAGTGTGTGCCGGCCGTAGCTATAGCCATGACCCAATAGA
>NW_013530507.1:6638951-6659979 GCF_000836235.2 Papilio xuthus | reverse complement strand
CATCTACGTAGTTTATTGGTGAGGCCGGTTTTTGTGCGACTGCTTTATCCGTTATTGATTTCTATATTGAAAGGATAAACTAGTACTTTATACGAATATATTCAACTTATACTTGGGGAAAAATGCCTTATAATATTATCAATCAAGTTTAATAAATTCTGCCTAAGACCTAGTTTTTATTAAACTATAATATTACACAATTTAAAACATTTCTTATCTTCAATGTCTTGAATGAATCTACGGTACGCTGTTGCCTGCGACTCCGTACGCGCAATTAAAAAAAGCTTAATTAGTAGCCTATGTGTTCTTCCAATCTACGTTCGATTTTTCCAGATCCGTTGAACCGTTTCGGAGGTCAAACATCCATCCATCACATTTATAATATTAGTAAGATATTTGTTGTTGTCTATATGCAAATTAATATATAAATTTGTAAATTTATTCTTTGTTAATTTAACATCAAGTTTTCGGCTATTTATTATGAAATCTTTGGTTTAACAAAAGACATGTATTCAAGACATTACCGCTTCACAACTATTTGAGCCGCTGCCAAACAAGTCTTAGCAAAGCGCTTTGCTTATCTGTAACACGAATTAAAACTTTCGTTAGCCATCTTATTATTATAAATGCGAATGTTTAGATGGATGTTTGTTAGAAGGTATCTTCAAAACGCCTGCACGGATCTCGCTGCAATTTCGCATAAATGTAGATCATTGCTTATCACACCACAAAGACTACTAATTAAGATTTCTTTTCTTAAATTCAGCGTGGACTGAGACACGGGCGACAGATAGCTGCGAATCTGTCGCCCGCCTCTCAGTCCATCGTACGTTACGTTTATGACTATAGAGTTATAAACGTAACGTAGAAACATTTTTATTGGAAAAAAATAACACGCAGTAAAACTAACTAGAGTAAAACCATTCCAACTTTGAAGCAACTCAAAGGCTTTCCGTATAAAGGGGATTTTCATAAGCAATAAATCTGAAGTTGTAGATTTGTTGTTATAGGACTCGTCACATCCCAGCTTAACTACGCCATCTTGCTTTCATGTTCAAATATTTCCTCAACTTTTCTCTGAAATAACAGAGAAGTCATGAATTCCAAAAAAACCCAAGGTATTCAATGCGTTTTCTATGCTTTCGTAAATCTAAAGTTTTAACAAAAAAAAAACCCTTTATTCTTCTATTCCACTATTACCTGAATTCGCCGAAACAGCGAAACAATCGTTGCTTATAGACGTCCATAACTGCATATGCATTACCAACCTTTAAATGACAAAGGAATGGACGCACTGAACGAGTATATTTCCGGTACCTATGCGTCCTCTCCTTTATCAAAATAGATATATGACACCATTGTGTAATAAACTTACATCTTAAATCTGCTCATAATTATTGTCTGTACCACGCTAAAAATAACTTCCATAAAATCTTCTAAAGCACTTTCTCATGATTCAAAAGTATTTAATATTCATTGATGTAAAAGAGTACTTTATTTCAAATTACCCTTTCGCGTGTACAGTTCACAAGTATCTGATTTTACACTGGGCTGAGGAAATACCGTTTTATTCAAGACAAGCATGCAATACGAATGCATACGTAATGCGGCTCCGTGCTCTGCATAATGCGATATCTGCGAGCAAAGAGCTCCTCAAGTAAATTATATTATTTGTATTACAGGAATTAAGGGACATTCATTAGTTCTTAATCATGCGCTTATTATACGTTACCCTATTCTCTGTTGGAAAAAAAGTAAAAAAATGCTAATATTTCGATGGATATATCTTCAGAAAGTCTGTACTCATTAAGCTGAAATTTGGCACAGATATAGAACATAGCCTGGAAGGACACATAGGTTACAAAGTTTTTTTTAATACTGCGCAGACGGTGTCGAGGGTGACAGTTATTTCTAGTATAAAAGGTCTCTTATGTTTTTTTTTGTTTGACAACTGAACAAGAAACAGTTAAGAATCTGCATATTTTTATGTGCATATTGGTAATTAAAGATAACATAGTCTATGTTTAATTTGTATAATACAATTATTTGATAAGTAATCAAAGAATTATTAAAAAAACAGCCTCAATAAAAACAAAATAAGTATATTTTCATTTGCAAATTTTGAGCAAACTAAAACATTTAAATAAATTAAATAAAAGTATCATTTATCTACAATTTTGAATAAAAAAATCGTATTCGAATTTCATCAATTACTGTTTCAATATTTATATAAAACTGAGTAAATAACTATTATATAAATATCGGTTTAAATTTTAAAGTACATTCAACAACACGAATATGTAGTTTATTCATTGATTTTCTTTTATAAATGTTTATAACCCTTTTTCGTATAAGAAAAGGGTGGGAAGTGGTAGTGGACTTTCCGGATGAGAGGATGCAAAATATTTTCTTTCTGTGCATCCTCTCCTCCGTCGATTAAAGGTAGGCAACGCATATGCAATTGCATATGTCTATGGGCAGCGGTCACTTCGCTATTTCAGCGATTTCAGGTGACCGCGCGCTCGTTTGCCACCTTATGAAATAAAAAAAAATTACCCGTTTAAAATAAACAAGTTAATTGGAATGACAATTATCACTTATGTAACTTATATAATGCATAAAACAAAAGTATTGTCGTTGTTTTATTTTGTTTTGTCATATTTTATGACTAGATTTTACATATTTCCTGAAAGAAAAGAGCGCAGTGTCTCTAACCGGGTCACATAAAGTTGTCGGAGTATACATATATTCGTGTCAATCAAAAAACATTACCAAAAGTAATCGAATAAAAAGTATTTTACTCGTAAATATTTCTAAATGATTGAAGAGATTCAGAGTATTATCTCGGTAGCTCTGCGCGACCCAATTCTCGTCAACAAAGCTGAGCTGTTACATGCAAATATTTTCTCAATTTCATATCGTAAAAAACTGAAACCGACAACGTGAAAATAAAACTTAATAACTGTCGCTCGCGACTCTGTCTGTGCGGGATAAAAAAAAACTTAGTAAGTAACCTATGTATTCTTCCAGACAATGTTCTACATCTATGTCAAATTTCAGCGAGAGTCATGCAGCCGTTCTGGAGCAACCAAACATCGGGCGGTATATTTTTTATTGTACCCAATATGAACAGTTAAAGCTTTATAGATATCCAATAACTAAAACATCCATTTAAATGATGCATACAGTTTGATAATCAGAAAATACTCAGTAAATTTAATTGCATTGCAAACTAATTTGCCTAGACTCGATTCAGCTCGTTAAAACTTTCCGGAAGTTCGGCTTCGCTTTAACACAAACAAATTTGGAACTGAAATGTATAATGTTTTTGTATCTTACTTTGTAAACATTATGATGGATATCAAACTATTTAATTTATTTATTTCATGAAAGACCAACAGACATTTTTTTACAAATTAAACATAACAATAGTTACTAAACATTTTGCCAATAATAGATCTTCGTCAATAGTTGCTTTTTACACAAATGTTTTTGCGTGAAAAAAATATTAAAAATCACAAAAAAAATTACAAAATAATAAATTAACAATAACAAACCTTTTTGATGACATGACCTCCTTACATTGATACGCCACCTTATAATATAAAAAAAGAAATCACTAATCCGAAACAAACGACAAAATGGAGACATCAAGACTTTTCCTAAATCATATCCAGAATATAAGCTACTTATTAGTACTATCTTAAATCCAACAACAAATTTAAGTTCACACTTACAACAAAGATGAATAAAACATAAGATAATCTTATTATTACAATTCTAAGAAGCGATCTTTTTTCTTTTTTATTTAAAACAACAAAGGATTGGAATAAGCGGCTTGCGGATATTTCTGGGACTGAAAAATGACAAGTATTACGCACACGGCATATCTTGAGGTTATCCACGTAAGATAGCAGTTTTTATTAAACTATTTTTCATAACAAAATTATATTAGGATTACGACATTTACTTTCCAGTCTTAACTCACTATTATATAACCTTTTTTATTAATATCACTGATAAATGTTCCTTAGTCATTTTATACATTATTAGTTAGAATCATTTGGCGCGAATGGCGCCATTCGTTACCAAAGTCAAGTGTCAAACTGATTAGTGAGGGGACATAAAACGTTGATATTTTAATAAGGCTAGTGTTGGCCCGATACACCGGCATAGTGTCGAATATTCTTCCTAACAGAACAAGGAAAGATAAAATGGCAAACTAACCTATACTATTATAGAAAATTTGATTGTTTGTTTGTAATAGATATGCTCGGAAACTACTGAACCGATTTGAATAATTCTTTCAAAATTGAAAAGCTACACTATCCCCATTTGACATAGACTATAAATATTACTAGATTTTTTTTATTCCTCGCGTACGATTGAGTAAATTTATACTTTTAGCATAATAAAAGTAAAAAAGTATGGAAGTTCTATTGAAATAAAATAATTCAGAGAAACAAAATTGGCAAAGGAGAAGAATCTCTTGATACCATTTGTCACTGTGTGAAATAAAATACGATTTCGGATACCGCTTCGAGAAAGTATTTGATATAAGAATATTGCCGTAGCATTTTATAGTTTTATAGGAAATTGAATAGTTATGAAAAACCTATACAAAAATCTTTTCTTTTCTATATTATAAATGCGAATGTTTGGATGGATGGATGGAAGATGGATATTTGTTAGACGGTATCTCCGGAATAGGTAAACGGATCTCGATAAAAGGATGTAGAACATAGTATGGAAGCACACATAGGCTACTTATTAAGTTTTTTTTTTATTCCGTCCGGACGAAATCGCAGGCAAAACCTAAAAAAAAAAGTTTTGGAGTTATCTAGTAAATAATTAAGTTGAAAAAAATATTTTTTTCTAAATTCTCTCAAATACTGCATCTCATATTTGCATTTAAAAAATTTCTGCATTGCTATTTACGATTGCATTTTGTAATGCGGTGCGTTTTTATCTCCCTTTTCTTTTCGCGCTAAGAAAGTGTACTCAAAGCTTTGTTAACCTCTGCTTAAAAGAGTCAAGTATGTCATGTCAGACATAAAAGCTGCTTAGCTTTTCTTTCTTCTAAAAATTATACCAATTGTTTTAATACTTTGAAATACAAACCCACTGTTATTATTTTAAAGCGTTAATTTTACTTATATAAATGCGAATGTTTAGATGGATGTTTGTTTGAAGGTATCTCCAGAACAGCTGAACGCATATCAATGAATTTTTGCATATAGAACACAGCCTGGAAGAACACATAGGCTACTAATTAATTTTTTATTTAGTGCAGACGGGCGACAGCAACTTAAAATTATCGTTTTAAATATTAACAAACTTTAACCGAACCATTGATTCGTTTGGGAACATCTGACAAGTTGGTAAAAGTTTCAACTTTCAGAATTAATTTAAATACCGCTTAATTATGATTGACATAATTATTTTATCCATTGCCGCTCTAATTATTTCTAACTCTTTAAAAAGAATAATAAAGTTTAGGGTAAACTTATTACCGTGACATCTTCCACTTGGTATAACAAACCAGATATAATAAACCTTGTCAATTTTCTACTTTAAGAAAGAGGAAGTTCTCAATTCCTCTGTATTTTTTATTTTTGTTACTTTATAACTCAGCTTCTGGTTGTGGAATTGTCATAATTCTTTTTTAATTTAAAAGATGTTGCGTGCCATTTGGTCCCATTTTTATAAGCATTAAAAAGTAACCAGTAGTTTTTAAATTATTTTTAATAAACAAATGTTAGCGTAAAAATAGGATGAAAAACATTGATGTCTCAGTTAAAAAAAATATATAAAATGTAAGATTTTTATTATTACCCCATTTTAGGGGTAAATAATTTAATAAATAATTAAAGTAAATCTTTTAAAATGTACATCCAACGTTCCCTTTTATAAAAACTGATCTTTATTGGAGCGCGACTTCCTCTAATTTGAAGGCTTTTGGGATTTAATAGCTATCATTCGTAAGCAGTGAATCGCCTTCTTTAAATCTACAGAAATTCACTTTAACATCTCTTATTTCGTATCTGTCTGTTTCAATTGAAATCTTCTTCAAAAGGAAATTTTATAGCAAAACTATGAACAGACTTATCGTGTCCTTTTAACGAGTTAAATGTAGGACGGATTTAAATTTATTGAAATACTAGCTGTTACGACTCTGTTCGCGCGTTTTATAAAACACTTAAATAACCTGAGTTCTTTCACACTGTGTTCTACATCCATGGCAAATTTCATCATGATCCTTTGGACCGTTCTGGAGATTTCTTCAAAGAAATATCCATTCATCTAAACATTCGCATTTATAATATTAGTAAGACTAGCTGTTGCCGGGGACTCCATCCGCGCGTGTGTGTTCTTCCAGGCTGTGTTCTACATCTGTGCCAAATTTCAGCATAATCAATGCTGCTGTTCTGGTGATACCTTCAAACATTCCCGTTTATAATATAAATAAGACAACGGTTGGAGGTATGTTTTTTTTATAACAGAAGGGGGCAAACGAGCAGCGGGAACACCGAGGTGTTCAAAGACGCCCATGGACATCAGCAATACCAGAGGAACCGCAGATGCGTTGCCGGCCTTTGAGGTGGTGATAAGCTCGCTTCTTGAAGGACCAGAAGTCGTAGCGGTATGGAAATACAGCCGAGGACAGACCATTCCACAACACTGCTGTGCGAGGCAGGAAGTTTCGCGCAAACCGCACGGTTGTGGATTGCCAGCCATCGAGATGGTGTGGATGGAACCTGGCGGTCTGTCGTGTTTGAAGATACCAGAACGGATGTTGCTTTGTCAAAAATATAAAACGCGACAGCTACTGCGGAAATAACTTCAAGATTGATGTATCTAAAGTCGACAATCAGACAATGGCGAATAATAACAAAAAAAAGATTATTAATTTTTCTGTCCCCAGACAGATTCCTGTTCGCTTATCAAAATGACGCAGCTTCAGAATGTTCATAATTTATTCATTTCTAATTCCATTATGATAAATTATTGAAAGTGTCAGCTCGATTTAACGTTTTTCCTTTAATATTCATATCAAAAATTGTGCTAAAAGCGCTTAGCTTTTAGGTCAACTTTTGTCTTTATTACTAAGTAATACACATTGGCATTATACGATTTTTTATTTATATTTTAGATGTATTAGAGAGTTTTGTTTAGTATAGATATTTAATTAGTTATTATTTGAAGTTCGTCATGACGCAATGACTTATTTATTGTTTTTTTTATTAAGAAGATATATAATATGTTTCAACGTGGAAATTAAAAAGTTAACATACTAACAAAACAATGATATGTATGTAATAAAACGAACTCTAAGGAAAAATGTACCAGTACCAAGAGGTTAACACCTAAATTTCCGATTCGTTTAATATTTATAACCAAACGAGAGGACGGTCAACCAAGATTAAATTCGATCGTTATCTAAATCATATTAAGGGCACGTCAATATAAATTACGGTCTGAAACAACAGAAAGTTTAAGACATTAAACAAAAGCCTAATGGTTAAAAAAAATCAAAACTTTTAACGTTGTTTTACTATTAAATTAACTGACCAAAGATTTTGGGCAGAGATTGCCTGTTTGCTCTTAATATTATATACATGTATAATACATCCACATTCAGACATTTTACATGTACGTCGGTTTCTGTTGCTTTAAACCGCTCTTTTTAACTCACTTCAAAAAGAAGAACGTTACCAATTTGTCTATTTTTTTTAATTTTATCATGCATTCCATAATAATTTGTATATGGTAGCGTGGCCGAGCGGTCTAAGGCGCTGGTTTAAGGCACCAGTCTCTTCGGAGGCGTGGGTTCGAATCCCACCGCTGCCAGATCTTTTTTGAATCTATTTTATCACTTTAATAAAAAAACAATTGCCAAAAGTATTAAATCACTAATTAAATAATTATTATTTGATGACAGGAGTTACTAAGCATAACTTTATCGTCATTTATATATAACTAGCTACCTCTCGCAACTCCGTCCACGCGGAATTAAAAAAAACTATTTATCGCAACGTAATGTTATATAGCCTAAAGCCGTCCTCTATAAATGGACTATCCAACAAAAAAAAATATTTTTCAAATCGGACCAGTAGTTCCTGAGATTAGCTTGTTCAAACAAACTCTAATAAAATATAAAACTATTATATAATATTAATATAGATTCATAACTTTAATTAGCATTAACTTTAAAGCTTTCTGAATTCAGTTCAATTGTAATATACGAAGGTAATAAATTATAGAGGCGGCCGTCGCTCTCGGTTACTACGCGTAGCGCCTCCGTGACGTCATAGCGACACAACCGTCATCATCAGACCGGAAACGCATTACGTAATTAATTCATGAGCATGAAAATTCAGATTTTTATAATATATTAGCTTTTGCCCGCGACTCCGTCGTCGTAGGATTAAAAAATAGAAAATAGCCGATTCGCAGACATACAGAATATGCATATAAGTTTCTTAAAAATCGATCAAGCCGTTTCGGAGGTGTATGGTAACTAACATTGTGACACGAGATGTTTTTATGTAAATATATTCATATAACGGATGCTTTTAATATTATATGATTTCACTACAAAAACCAATGCCTGCCCCTACTGATAAGATAACACTTTTATGACGTCAGCCCAATGAAGGTTAGGAATCGAATGACACTCCATTCTTTAAGTTTAAAGAAACAGATCAACTTTCATCTGTAGAATTACTTATAACCCATAAAATCCCAAAATACAAGCTGAATATTTACTTAGGCCAATCAATATGTACCCCAATACAATATACAGTATAACACTCCATTTTCAAGATTTGAAATTTCAAAAGCAAGCAACCCAACCTGGCAAAGGTCCGCCCCGGCTCCATTGTGCGGTCTCATACTTTGACTATAGAGAAACGGACTTGGCAAACCGCCAACTCGGCCGTTGTGATTACTTTCAAGGCGAGTGAGGTGAAGGTGACAATGTGCTTTCGACTGAAAAGACATTTTGACACGTGATGTGTTTTTGTTTTTCGAAGAGAATGTAAGCGAAGACAATATGTGTGAATAAAAATATTATAACATTGGAAACTAAATCATACCCACAAGTAAAATTGTAAAATTAAACACATACTAACACGAGAAATTGCAAGCAATGCTTGCTTGCTTGCAAGTTTGGTTTAGTTTATTTTTGTTACACAGAGGGGAATGCACTTTTGACAGATCCTACCTCTTAAAAGTCAAAGGTCTTGTACAACAAAACAACGGACTTCTCGTAACCTCATTATTGTACGTTTTACATGAGGATTATTCAGCGGATATAATTTGAAACTAAAGAATAGGTTTTAATTATAATTTTAATTATTTTCGTAACAAAAGGTGTTGGTAAGGTGTTGAGCCAGTAACTAAATTTTGGTATCAAATATTAGTTAGTAAACTTACAAAAACTTTTTAAAAATTTCAAATTGCTATTTTCTTTTAATTTCCTTTACTACCAAGAACAAAATATTCTTTCAGTTTTTTTTATCATAGCCAAAGTTAATCCTCCCATTCGTTATATTTAAATTAAAAGCGTCGCATTGTAATTAGTAATGACAATAAATTGTGATCCGGAATAAGCCTGCGAACGCCGGCACATAATCTGCGCTAAATGTGCCGACCCTCTCTTATATACGACTCTATTATTGCCCGGATTATATAACCACTGCTACTACATTAATATCATTTAAATATGTATATTAAATTTAAAATATTTAACCATTGTACTGTAAACATACCGACGTTCTTACCATGAAGGATTTATTGTCGATTACTGTGATCCAAAATTCTTTATATTGTTATCTCTGTTTTGTCAAAGATAATGACAGGGATGACGATATGTTTTATGCACAGATTTTGGTATCAGAAAACCACGGTTAGTAATGCAACTTGTCTCTGCGATGAAAATCAAAGATTTATGCATACCACATTTGCAGTACCAGCGTGGTTAGGGCCAAGCACTTCGGTTGGGACGTTCTTGGTCTTCCAGTACCAAATATTATTTTCTATTTTTAATTTTTTTTGCAAGTAATAATTATAACATTGTTTCGGTAACGAAAAATAAAAATACACCTAATTTTAAAATCAATAAAGTCTTTTAAGCAACATGTCATAAATCAAATGTGCGAACGTCTATATCCGAGAAAATTGCTGTACTACGAGCCGTCCGTAAATCCACTCTGAAGTCGTCTTTAAAATGTTATAAGTCTTGTAATTCCAACAAACTTAGATTTAGCAGTTGCACATTCCCAGCAAGTTGATTCTGCAACGTCTTAACCGGATTAACAGAAGCAATTTCATTTTCATTACAAGAGAACTGTTGCCTGTTCTGTTGTGGGTATTGCATTGTAATAACTTTGCTTTGTACACCAAGAACATTAAATATTAGATTTAAACTATCTCACAACAACTATAAATAAATTAGTTTTTCATGCATTCCTCAAAAATAATTACTAATTAAAATTACACTATGAATAAAATCATGAGAAACCTGAAATCCAATGACATTTCTAATTTCTAACCTCAAAATTGGTAAAGCTACAAATCGCAGAAAAACGTTTGTCATCTTGTCTTATACTTCCTGGCTTTTTTAATTTTGTTTGACTTTTCAGCTTATTTTGAACAATTTCTGAAAACATAAAAAGCGCCATCTTTCAGCCATCATCCGAACCATTACGAGTTTAGTTTTCTTAGACCAGAATTTTTATTTCATACAACAATGTAAATATAGATGGCGCTATTTTAAGTTTTATTAACATGAAATAAGCTATTTCATACGCGATCAGATTAATTTACTAAATCGAACATGAATTTTTAGTTAGACCTCCTGAAAGCATAATTTAACTTTTATACATGAAACATATTTCAGAAAACAATATAATACGTAATAAGCAACATTTTAGATAGCCTAAATATACTTTCTTTTATAAAATATTTTCTTAAGCAATTTCTAGTTTTTGCCATGTATTGTAACAGCGCATTTGTGTCAAAAAGTATAACATTTAAAGCTTTCGGAATTCTTAAACTTTAATTTGCTTAGGACAATAGCTGGAACTAAATCATTATGCCTCAACAATATTGTAATTAACACCAGACGTCGCCGTCTCTGTACAAATTAATAACAATCGTTTAGTTTGAATCGGTCATTGCTCGACCTTTCAACCTACACAGTGGCACTCAACATTTTATAACATACGATTATTTCGTAGTAAGGCAACGAAGTAATTTACATTTTTGAGTAAATATTATGCGTCAGTAAAATTAATACATTAATGGTTTAGATTAACACGTAGTCTTTCTTACATTTACTCTTACTTTTGCATATTACCAAGAAAAAAAGCTTTGATAAATAAGTCTAAACCTACATAAGTGTGATTCATAGATTTACATTCTATTGCAATACTATAAAGTAATTAAAATAAAATGAAAAAGACAAAAGAACTTTACCAACAAAGAAAACATTGAATAAAGATCTGTTGAAATAACAAAAAGTACCAATAATATTTACTTGAGCAAATATTTTTAAAACTTTAATTTAATTAAGACGACCAGAATATGGCAGAATTTTATGACAGAAAATTATGCGGCTCAGTAATTGAAAATGTTTATTTGTTGTTTTTTTACTGATTTTTATACGTTTTAATATTTCTCGTACAATTATCCGTAACATGAAAATGACCCAAAATAACACGTCAAAAGCAATAATGACACGCATTTAAGTGTATTTATTTATACCGTTATAAAATTCACATCAAGACCCGAGCCGAGTCCCATTGTCGGTGAGTTTGAGTTTATGTTATTTCCGAAGCAACCAACACGCTATAAACTTTAATAATTGCTGTGAACTGTACTATGATTGTTGCAAGTTGTTCTCTCAAGAATTGCAGATATAAAAACTAGACACTTAAATCACACCACCACAATATCATCTAAAGGGATAGACAGGGATGATATCAACAACTCCTTATGGATAATTTCTCTCGTACTAGTTAAGTACTTCTATGTCATGTAAGGAAAGTTATAGGTCAAATTTTAAGTCTGTCGTAATCTAGAAGAAATGATTATTTGATTGAAGAACTGTGTAAATAAAAATATATATATATTTCCTCTTAACTAATACTAAAAGTTCTTTTAATACTTAATGAGTAATAATTAAATCTGTAATTTATAATTACACTAACAGGACATAATGGCGGTTAAAAGGAGGTATAAAAAAGTTGAGCGCGTCTGCAATGATTCGCGCGACCTCTGCGCACGCGACGGTCAGTTAGCAATCGTACGCGAGACGACTCACATATTACGAAGTATTTTGTTACGCGTTCGATAATATTTATTCATAATTAATCTTAATATAACATCGATTACACTTTTAGTGACTAATACAATTTTTTAATTGTAAAAACTTTGGTTATATTATTTTAATACGAGTATTCAAAAGTTTATTGTATTCAGTGTTTGTTTTTATATTTTAAACTGTGTATTTTGTTATTTGAAAGTTCAAAAATATGTAATCATAAAAATGTGAACTGTAATTTATTATAGTGATATAAAAATTTTAACTTTCATAGAAGTAAAGTTTAATTATTCAGACATGTTGTGGTTTTTATGTTTGTTTTTGCCGGCGTCTGCCCACGTGTTTGGAAATACGCAGAACATCACCAGGTTTGTTTATAAACAAAAATTCGTTAAATATCCTTTTATGTAGTAGAATTATGTGTTGTTTGTTCTTTGTTTTTTTTATAAATATTATCTTGTGTAACGTTATTTAACCATAAAATGGCGCAGGAATTTTTTCGCGCGCTTTTTGTTCAATTATTGTTGTGCTTAATATTATTGTTTAAATGTTAGGTTACAAAGAATAATGAGTAATTCCTTATAATTAATCTTTAAAATCTAATTAATATCAGTACTACATATTTGTGTCTTCGCTTTGATGAAAAAGATTGGAGTTTTGGATTCGAGTAAAGGTAGTTTGGTAGTTTCGACTAGATTAACAATATAACATAAAATTTAATAAAACAAATCCTTATTAATTTAGCTTTAAATTCGCAATTCTTACACACAATCTAGCGCAAGCGTTAGCTTGATTTTAATACAGCTACTTAAATAGCTTTTGTTCGTAGTACAAGCGAAATGAGTCAAGCATACCATGTTCTATGTATAGTCTGTGCAATTTAAAGTTCATCTCCCGCAGAGCAAATGCAATGCAAATAAAAGATAATCAAAGCTAACATTTGTTAAACTAAACGATGAGATTCATGCTATAGATATTTCTCACAATTATTATGATACATACGCCTACAAACGTATTTTTAACTATATATTAAATATAGCTTATGTTATTTAAGGACAACGTAGTATTGTAATAATTAAAGAATGTAATCGGCCAAGTGTTTTTTTAATTTTTTTCTTACATATAAAAAAAAAATTACTGTTAGGCATAACATTAGCGTAGAACGTAAATTAAGCTATAGATAGTGCTAAAATTACTAGTCTGAAACAATGCTACTCTTCTAGGCATTTTAGGGAGTGTTCTATGTACACGCTTTGATTCTTTCTTCTAGAAATGTTCCATGCACTGATAAAAATCACTTATTCTTGGCGCCGGGAGTACTGAGCGCGGGCGGAGTCAATCGGGCCTGCATCTCCCGTTTCCATCCTGAAGGCCCAGCACGCATGGTTATCACACTGCTAGCTGATAATGGAGAATCTACCACCGCAGCTAGAGATCTTCCACCAGGTTTGTCAATTAACAATCAAGAAATGGATGGATGGATGATTGTTAGATATCTCCAAAACAGCTCAACGAATCTCGATGAAATTCGGCATAGATATAGAACATAGTCTGGAAGAACATATATACTACTTAATAAGTTTTTTTTTAATTCTGCGCAGACGTATTCGCAAGTGGCAGCTAGTCTCGTCATTTAACCTTCACTAAATAGTCATTAAACTAATATTTTGCATTTATCAGGTGACGGTGGTTGCCTCGACATATCAGTGCCGCTGCGGCCCAACACCAAAGCTGATCTTATTGTCAATATGCGGTAAGTTCTTCATAAAGTGTACAAAAAAGATCTGGCAGCGGTGGGATTCGAACCCACGCCTCCGAAGAGACTGGTGCCTTAAACCAGCGCCTTAGACCGCTCGGCCACGCTACCCTGTAGTCCAGAAATGCTAATTCTACTTTAAATGCAATGTCTGGTTTTGTAAACAAGATATTTTACATAGTTTTAAAGTACCTTACTCTTCAATAACTATGAAAAGAATGGACACTGGTTATGCCTTATAATACCATGCAATAGGTCATTAAAAAAACAATAAACGATTGTCTATACTCATGACACTTCTAAGAAGAATACGCGTACACCTTATTCGTCACCAGGAGTCAATGGAACATCTATACATATTACATTTTAATAAAATTGGAATGTCTGTATGTAAATTAGGCAAAAAATTACACAGTAACGAAAAACCAATTTCTATTATTTTTATCTGTATGTCTGTATTCAAGGTTGTGTTTGTTCTGATTAATCTGTACACTAATTTTGACAGAACTTTGGCGGTAAAAGTAGTTGATGTACGTCGGCATATTATTGGCACCTTTTTCATAATTCTATGCTGAAAAATCACTGGCAGCTAATAAATAACACGCATTAAAAAATACGGAATTGATAACCTCCTTTTTGAAGTCAACTAAAAAAACATAAACATTGTAAAAGTTCAATATTCTCTATGGAACACTGTTTCGTAAGTTCACACGTCTATATTTCTTTCGCAAACACTAAAATCCACTTTCCATATATCAAGTGGCACAATAGCTGCACCCGTATGAATCTAGATTAAAGATTTTAATCTGGATATATGGAAAATATGTTTTATCTACGCGCAGCGCCCTCTGACGATAAATCTTGATCGTCATGCAAAACGCCGCACTATAGAGTTATCAATATTGGACTTTATTAAGACAGGTTTCCATTGTCTTAGGTAGATGTTACAGCAAATTAATTAAAGATATGGCTTAATTAGAACAAAGATTGTAGTCTTAATTAAAATGAATATGTACTTTGATATATTGCTTTTTATGTCTTTTTACTGATTTCTACTCATGCGTAGCCATATCCCATAATCTTTGACTCTTAATGGTCGATTCCACTGTGAATTTACGAAATCAAAGATCGCCTTAAAAAAACGATAGTTGAAATGATAACTTGAAATCAATAATTTTAAATCTCATAACGAATTTTTAACAGATTGCAAATAGGTTCTCATTTTTTCTGGCCAGATAGAAAGAGAGGGATGTGGCTTTCAATTTGTCTGTACGTTTTCTTTATTATATTCCTACTTCTTCATAACATGTCAATGTGTTAGGTACCCGGAGGCGGGATGTACGTGGGAACGTAGGTTGACAGTGCGCGTGGCTGGCGCGCGCGTTCTTGTGATCCAGGTACAACGCGCACGCCTACGCCCAGGTGATACACTGCGCGTGCGCGCATTCGCGCTAAAGCCAGACCTTACACCGGCACATGGAAACGTAAGTAATCCCTTTATCTACACTGATTTAATTTACAGTCGACCCTGGATAAGGGAGAGTCCAAGTGACCTTATTTTTTATTATAGACGTTTTCAGTAATCCTGTTTCGATTGTATTCGGTATTTCCAACCTTATTTATTTAATCGTCGTATTTATAATACATTTGTTTTTTTCACCGATCGCAATAGCATTCATAAAACTTGATATATCATTTATCATCTGTAGACTTTATTGTTTGATTGCGATAATCTAGGATTATTTCAAAAATTCTGTTTACAAATAATAGTAAAATTGTCAAGAAGGTTATATAACTTATTAAAATTCACGCCAAAACACTCAGAGGCGAAGTATTACATGCCGGTAGCATATGGATTCGAACCCACGCCTCCGATGTACTGCTTTAACCAGCGTATCAGAAGTCTCGACCACGCTACCTATAGTTATCTATAATAAACTCACTGTTATTTAAATACTCATTTGATTAAACATTATAATTAAAACATGTCATTGTATTCATATATTAAAACACGTTCGTAAGTACAAACTTAGAAATGGAATTTAAAAACTTTGAATAGCTTTACACATATTGTTGGCTTTACAAATGTAAATTTTTCGTTAGCCATCCTCTCTTAAAAGATGAAGCGAAAAAAGTTACATATCTTAAGATATAACCCTTTTAATAATATAAGATGTAACTCTTACCAATAAAACGTATATGCGTAGAATAGCAGGCTATGTTGCAGTAACTGTCTACGATCCGTCATTTGGTAAAGTGTACGGGGAATTGCGACGATCTGTCATTTGCTAAATTGCCAGTTTGGACAGCTGCCAATGATTGATTAAAGCAATATTCCCTTTTTATATAAATACTACGACATAACTGGGTGTTGTTTGTAACGAAATGGTAACGTCTTTTAATAGAGATATGTTAAACGCTAAATTACTGACCCAATATTCAAACACAAATACTACGAACGAGTAGTAAATTATTTAGCAAATTATTTAGTGCATTCATATTCATGTTACTTTCAGAACTTGAAATGGCAACTATTTCTAATCTTTTTTACGAATGTTTAAAATCCTCTGAATACTACGCGATTCAATAAACTTTATCAATGACGGTGTAACCTAATTTATAAAAACGCAAGAGAACGTCGCAAATCGTTTAAAAATTTAAAAAAGGAATCATTTAAAATTGCCGTTATATTGTCAACAATAATGTTTATTACTTTTTAATACTTTCATAAGTGCGACCTCTTTTCGGATATACTTTTTAATTTCGAGTCGAAAGCCATTGTCTGCCAGTCACATTCCTCTTTAACTTGACACAAATATCCGAACACAAAATAAAAAAAAATGCCATGACTAAAGAACATTTCCATGATCTAGAACAAATTAAATTTAAAGTAGATTTCAAGAAACCTAACTGTATATTAGTAACATTTAAATTGCATAGTTTAACACGATCTCGACAAACGAGTTAGGGTACATAAACATATCCGTCACGTCAATGTTTTGACATCACTCCGTTTTACTTTCTGTTCTTTTCTCTATGTTTTTTTTTTCAAAGAGAATAAGAGACATGAAAATGTTTATGTACATGTATTGCGGCGGTGGAAACATACCAACCAACATTAATTGCATAGTAATATGGTAAAAGAAAATCTTCGATTCTATTTTTTGTCGTGACTGATGTATTCATGGATCCTTAACTTTATTCTACGGTGGTCAATTCACACTGGTCTTTACTAGCGAAAGCTTTAGCTGTTTGATCTCGTTCCCAACGGAACCGGTCCACATTAGCTGGAGCTTCGAAGCTGACAAGCGCTGGGACCGGTTGGCATGCTGGCACACTTCGAGTGCGCATTATTAATAAACAAACCCAGTTATAAATATATGTATAATTTAATGATTATAGCAATTTTATAAGGATTAAACACTGGCCACTAATAAAACAACAAACAATGTGAATTAAAAAAAAAAGTTTATCAGATCAATTGGAGCCATGTCTTAAATCTCTGCATGAAAATGGACGTTTTCAAATATGTATTAGCCAAAATTTAATCATCATAAAATGTAATAAAACACAATGCATTTTGTTTTCTATCTGAAATCGATAAAGAGTAAGTTTTCCAAGAATTAATTACAATAAAAAAAAAATAAGTGAACGCGGAAAAAGTATTTTTTTTCATAAGACTCGTTGCCGCGTGCAATAGGGTCAGTGGGTTAAGGTCACCGGGACGAACCGCAAGTAAACGCGACTAAATAAATACTTACCATGCAATTTGTTCGTACGCGAAATGTTTTTGCCAAGTATTTTTTGTTTGGTTTTTAATTTGTAACTGTAAATTTTAAATCAAGAATCCAGGTCATTTTAATATCATGTTTGAGACTCATGTAATATGTAAGTCAGCGCGGAATAAAAAAAAATTAGTAGTCTATGTGTTCTTCCAGACTATGTTCTATATCTATGCCAAATTTCCGCGAGATCTGTTGATCTCTTGCGGTCTGCGAGTTCATCCACGCGGAATTTAAAAAACCGTAATTAATAGCCCATGTGTTTTTCCAGACTATGTTCTATATGTATACCAATTTTTTGTGTGACGGAGTGAAGAGTCGCGGGCGATTACTAGTATGTATTATAATTGTATGCACTGGTTACAGATAGACGAGATGTGGGTGGAGGGTCCACGGGGAGCGTGGGAGGGCGTGCGCGTGGCGCAGTGGCGGCAGCTGCGCACGCGCCTCGGCCTCGCGCAGCTGCAGCACCGCCTCGACGACCACGCCCCGCCCGGCATCTGGACCGTCAGAGCCCGACTGGCTGACGGCTCACAGGTCAGGATACAGATTAAATATTTAACAATACTTTCTCTTGAAATTTGCCTGTGCTCTACCTGTTCATACTTACTGCAACGGCGTAAGTGCAAAAATGTGTCTTGGCTTCAAGACGACAACGGTATTAATACTGCACAGCTTATTTATATTGCAATTGTTTGATGTCAATGTGTTTGTGGCAGGGCTCTACATCATTCTGGGTGGGGAACTACGAGCTGCCACCGTTCCAGCTGACTGTGAAACACTCTCCTCGCGTGCTGCGAACCAGCGAGAGACTCGTGTGGACAGTTTGCGTTAGGTTACTATGATTCTTCATATAACTTTAATTTACTGAAGTTTTATAAAGTTTCACTTGACCCAGTGAATTTGCAGGTACCCATGGACGGAAGCTGTGGAGGGTATGCTAGTGATCAGACTGCGCGGGGCGGGAGGTGTGGGGGGAGGTGAGGGTAACGCGGGGGTGCGCACGGCGGTACGTCTGCGCGCGCCCCGCGCATGTCACCGGCACGCTGCAGCCGCGCGCCGTGTCGGCCTCACCGGACCTAACTCTCCTGATGTCATTGTAGCTGACTTTAGCTTCCAGGTACATCTTACGTCAATTAAATGCTAGATTTAACAATGATACTTCATCGATAGAAATGTCTATTCTTTGTACCGCAGGAAGAAGGCACACGAATCTGGCAAAACACAACCGTAGTATCACAAGTTGTTGACAATCCGGTCACCCTAGAATTTCTCACGAAGCATCGAGCAGTCGTGTCTCCTAGCTTACCGTATAAGTTGAAGGTCATTTTTCTTGAATTATCTTGTAAAGATGATACAAGTCACGACAGGAAAAAATCAGGATTATTATTTTTTTTTTTAATTTAGGTGAAGGCCACTCGTTGGGACGATAAGCCCGCGTCAGGTGAGAGCGTGCGCGTGTGCCGGCGCCCCGCCCCGCGCACGCCAGGCCCCTCCCCGGCCGTCACTAACTCCGCCCCCCGCGACACTTGTGTGTCAGCTCACACGGACGGCCGCGGCATCGCAAGGGTTATGTTTACTCCAGATGCCGATGAAAGCGCTTTCTACGACTTTGAAGTACATATTTCACTAGTTTTTCTTATGAAAACGTAGATGCACAATTTTTGGTGGCTTTAGCAACACTCCGCAGTCGCCTCAGAGTGAGAAGCATATGTTTTTCTCACAAGTTTGTCTCTCTCTGAAGCAACTGTCGAGTACGTTTCCTGCTTACGTCTAAATGAACTTTAAGGGTTCATGTTTTCATGTCATTATGTGTGTTGAGGCGAGGCTGCAGAACGCGAGCGCTGCACTGCGGCTGTCTGTGCGCGCGGCGGCCTCGCTGGCTGCGCTGGGCCCGCTGCGAGCTGACTCCCGCGCCGCACGCACCCTCGTGCCTCTCTACCTCAACCTGAGCCCTCTCACCAAACCTCTCACTGTTCACTTTGTGGTAATAATGCTTTTTTAATTACAAGACAGACAAAAATGTTAAAAATTGGTTTTTCCTTATCAACAACTTAAATGCATCACGCGTACGAAAGATATTTTTTCCTCTATATTTCATACAGAAACTCCAATTTTATTGATATGAATACATTAGCAGACTCATTAAACCGATCCGGATATGGAATCAATTCAAAATGAAGTACAAAATATAGTGTACTATTTAAATATTATATATTTTCTAGGTTATAACTCGTGGTGGTATAATCTACCGCTGGGGTGCGACCACTCAGTGCGCGGCGGCTCGCTCCGGCACACAGATACAGCCAGCTGCCAGGAACAGCTCCTGCAGCAGTCCGGACCGCGTGCTGCCGCTGGACGCCGGCCTCAACAACCTGGACGCAGACTCCAACCAGCTCGAGATGAACGCTAGCGATGCGCTGCTGGACCGCCATCTGCTACGAGTCATGTTGCCAGTCAAGGTGACGCACCAGATGTGCCCCGACAGTCATCTCCTCGCGTACTTTTACCACAACGGGGAACTGGTCAGCGCCAGCAAACACTTCGAGATGGACGAGTGTTTTGCTAATAAGGTATGTTTTCTGAATTTACTCCATACTAAGTTTGTCCAGGATTAGCGGTCAAGTAAATAAAAAGCAGCCTATTGCCTATGTACCAGCTTGCATCAGCTATCGTTCCCGTCCAAATCCCGCCAAAATCGGTCTAGCCATTCCAGAGACTACATGGAACACTGTCTTGTAGACAAACAGACGGATAGACAGAGAGGAAGACAAGAAATTAAAAAAATAGTTTTTGAAACACATGTACAATTTTTTTCTAAAATATTATACATCCTTGCTTTTGTTGCGAGCATTGCGATCCTGTTAATCCTTCTATGTTTTCTGTGTCCCAGGTGGAAGCGAGATGGAGCAGCCGGCAGGTGTCGCCGGGTGCGGCGGCCACGCTGCAGCTGAGCACGCCGGGGCCGGCACTGTGCGCGCTCTCCGCCCTCGACAGCGCCGCGCTCTGGCTGCAGCCCCAGCCACCGCTCAAGGACACGCTGCTTCAGGCCCTCAAGAAACTGGTCGAAGCCCATAGGAACCTCACGGAGTACGACGCCGCGGGAGAGTGCTTCCTAAGTTAGTACACTCAACAAAGTCAGTTATAATTGAGTACAATATT
>NW_013530507.1:6549175-6638067 GCF_000836235.2 Papilio xuthus | reverse complement strand
ATGTTTTCTGTCTCCCAGGTGGAAGCGAGATGGAGCAGCCGGCAGGTGTCGCCGGGTGCGGCGGCCACGCTGCAGCTGAGCACGCCGGGGCCGGCACTGTGCGCGCTCTCCGCCCTCGACAGCGCCGCGCTCTGGCTGCAGCCCCAGCCACCGCTCAAGGACACGCTGCTTCAGGCCCTCAAGAAACTGGTCGAAGCCCATAGAAACCTCACGGAGTACGACGCCGCGGGAGAGTGCTTCCTAAGTTAGTACACTCAACAAAGTCAGTTATAATTGAATACATTATTATATAAAAGAGCACGTTCAATCTATTTTCTAGCCTGATCCTCTACATTTTCTGACTATGGAACTCTCGGTATTCCAGCAAGCGATGCTGCGGAGCTACCTTCTAGCGGCTTGGAGCTGACGCGCTCGTGGCTGGCGGCTGCGGGCGTGCGCGCTCTGGGTGAAGCCCCGCCCCCACGTCGCTGCGGCTCCGCCCCTGCACCAGCTCCCCTCATGCAGCACGACGATATGCAGCCCAGGACTGACTTCTCTGAGGTACAACTTTCAATACCAGATTTATTAACTTTAAGAAAACGGCATTAAAAAATCATCAACATAGTTGAACTAAATTATGCAGCCTTTTATAATACTGCCCCGTTATGTTCTTCCTTATCTTTACCCAACTATACGTTAATTTATATTAGTTTAGAATCTTGGAATCAAGTAGCTAATGTTCGGAACTTAAACGCTTTGCCAAACTTACGGCAAAGAGAACAAGATAATTACAGATTAAGCCAATCTAGTAGACTACTTCTCATCGCAAAAGCAACCTTAATATAATCACAATTAGGATCAAATTATGTTGGTTAAAACTTGTGTGTCTCCTGCAATCTGCAGTGTCATGTGAAATTTAATAATGTATGTTATGAGGCGAGGCTGCCGACTAAAGTGTCCTCAGAGGTTCGAACTTATACTTAAACGTTGTTTATTAGCGCTTAGCGACATCTAGCGAACGACAACGTGCTCTATAATTTGCAATTAGAACTCTATACAAGTTTAACCTAAGTAAAATATGACCTAAACCAAACCAATGAAATGGTCAGGAAATCAGTTGCACTCTGTGGCACACGCCTCCAGGGCAGTCTGATGAGTGTGCTGTTTAATTTTAGCCTCCTTTCCCTTTCAACCCTTTTCTCATAAGGTAAAGATGGGATGGTAATATAATGGAGGGGGGGGGGGGGGTCGCATGCGAACGGGAAATATACTCTCTGTGCGTACTCTTCCTCCTCCTTTGATTAATGGCAACGTATCTGCAATTGCGGATGTCTACGGGCAGTGGCTGTTTCGCTATTTAGGCTAATTTAGGCTGCTCGTTTGCTTTTCATAAAAAAATATGACTTGCATCTATGGTCCTTCGAGTCGGATTACACTCTGCCCGTGTTACAGGCATGGCTGTGGCGTCTGGTGGCGGTAGGCCTAAACGGCAGCGCGACGAGCACTGCACGTGCGCCCGACTCCATCACCCTGTACGAGGCGGGCGCCGTCTGTCTCGCTAAGACAGGCATCGCCATATCCAGCCCCGCTGTACTGCAAGTGAGCTAAAACATAAGTCTTCTGGCAAGAGAAATGTCTGAAAGTTTTCGTAAGAAAATCAAATGATTTCAGATGAAAATTTACTTTATTTATTTTAGAATACTTTGTTGTGAAAATAATGCTTCAATCTTCTTATTTTTAGATTCGTTTACATTGATGTTGTTATTAATTCCAGGTGTTCCGCGAATTCTTCATACATGCTGACGCCCCCAAAACATTGCGTCGTGGTGATAACACTATAATACGCTATCGTCTCTTCAACTACTTATTTGAACCACTGAGCGTGAGTACAAATATACCCTTAATTGTAAAATATATTTTTAGATAAAAAAAACACTAAAGAGGTTTAATAATATTTTCTGTTCAGTTATTGTTTGTTATCTCTGACCGTGCAATTCTGAGACCGAAAGCCCCGTTTAAAATATATCGTCATCCCAGTCATTATCATTTTTGGTGTAATGATAAGAAGGTTCCAACTATGTACTTAAGTACTCGTTAATTAGCCTATAAGATGTGTCTAAATAAGTGCATCAAAATCTATGGTTCTCAGGTTCAAATCCAAGTTTTAGCAGACCCTCACCTAGAGGGCGCTAACCGCATCGAGACTGCGTGCGTGTCAGCGCGCGGCAGTGCGGCGCGGCGCGTCGAGGTGCGCGCACGCGTGCCCGGCGCCGCGCGGCTGCGTATACGTGCGCAGGCAACCAGCGACAATAAATGTGGCTCCACCAACAGGAATAACGTCAGGTTAACAACTTTAATATGAGACAGTTAAAAAGTTAAGTGTTCACAAATTTATAACCATGGGTTTTCATTATGAGACATTAGTAGAGCCCCTAATATCGGTTAAATACTTCAAAAAGACACGTGTCAAGTGGAAATAATTCCGCGTCCAGTTTGATGAGTGTGCTTGTCGGAGGCCGAATTTAACTCCTCTTCCCCTTTTCACACTTTTCCTACAAAGAAAAGAGTGAGAATGGGAACTGGATTTGGCGGGGAAGGGGACGCATAAGGATGCGTCCTTTTCTTTTGTGTTTAAAAGTAGGCAACGTAATGTTATGTTAATCTGAAATTTAACTATTATTACAGTGATGAAATAATAATAGAAATACAAGTAGAGCCTGAAGGTGTGCCGGTACAAGAACACAAGTCCACAATGCTCTGTGCACCAGGTACACTATCATCCTTCTAATTCAAACTAGAAATATTTATAACCACAGACAAACTGCACATTTCTTATGTGAATATTGTACCCAGGGCCGGTTTTAGCATTTGCAGCGCCCTTGGTTTTTTCGTGGTGCCCCCTTTTTTTGGTGTCGGGAGAAACTTCCAAAGATCTTAGGGTGCCCTGGGCGGACGACTAATCTCTCCCTACTTTAACGTCGCTACTGCTTGTGCCCAGGGTCGTCTGAACCGATGGGGTCCAATGTGACGTGGAGTTGGGAGCAGTCCGCGGCGGTGGTGGGCACCGAGAACCTCACTGTATGGGCTGTGTCCGACGGTATCGGACCATTGCTCGCCGTAAGTATAACATGATAACTTTCAATGCTATAATTATTCGAATTCTTAAAACAAACTTGAATATTGTAAAGGCTACTTAAGGTAAACGACCATAACTATTGAGTTATGGCCAATATTTACAATGCATGTATCCTTTAATTAGTTGTAATATTGTAATGTGTCAGGACGCGGACGCGTTGGTGTCGCTGCCGCGTGGCTGCGGGGAGCAGAACATGGCGCGCCTGGCGACCAACCTGCTGGCGCTGCGCGTGCTCGACCCGCGCGCACCCGCAGCACTCGCAGCCAGGGAACATGTCGCTAGAGGTCAGCTTACACAACCACGAACAGCTATTTTTACACATCACAATCGTATTACTATAGCCAAGAGGCCAAAGAAAATATCGATGAAATCCGTTTTTGTAGATTAACTAGCTGACGCTCGCAAACCCGTCCACGCGGAATTAAAAAAAAACTTTAAGTAGACTATTTGTTCTTCCGGTCTGTGTTATACATCTGTGCTAAATCTCATCAATATCTAGTCATAGATCATAATAGCTTCTAAATTATTGTTTTTACATACGTTGTGATGTTAATAAATATGTATGAACATTATGTTTCAGGCTTCACTCGCCAGCTGCAGTACTCGCACGCTGGGGGCGGGTTCAGCGCGTTCGGTCCCGCAGACCCCGCCCCCTCCACCTGGCTCACCGCCTTCTCTCTGCGATACATGCACTCTGCTTACCATGTATGTACCTCACATAACTATGAAACTCTTTTGATGAATATACCACGTTTGCTGCAATACCACCACCACACAGAAGACAGGCGTCAATTCTACATATCAGTCTGATGAGTATACATTCCGAATGTCTAAGTTGACTCCTCTTTCCCACTCTTTTCTTGTAAGGATTTGACGAAAAAAAAAAACAAATAGAGGGGGTGAAATATCCTCTTTCTGTCAACTCCGTCGATTAAAGGTAGTAGGTATATATCTAAATCTATAAAGATTTAATTAAGGAATGTTGTAGTTAAATGTTTATGAGTGTAGGTGCTATCCCCGGGTTTGCCCGCGCCCCCCGCACTGCGGCTGGCGGAGCGCTGGTTGCTTAGTCAGCAGATGGAAAACGGCTGCTTCCGAAACGAAGGACAGGTCTTCCACACTGAACTCAAGGTATCTGAAGTCTGATTCAATGGAAATTTCAAATTATAACAAACTAGCTTTTGCTCTCGTCTTGTAATGTGCGGAATGAAGAAACAAAGTAATTGCTTATGTGTTATTCCAAACTATATTCTATATATTTGCCAAATTCTATCTAGATCTATTCAGCCCTTCTGGAGATACCTAGTTATAAATATTATTCATATTACTTAGCAAATAATTGTCACAAGACATTGTCAAGGGTCGTTTTCAAATCTATTTATTTATAATGAATAACAAATTTTTAAAAAAAATTTGGTTAAAAAACCCCGTTCGTTCTATATAATCTCCATAAAAGCTGGACCGATTTTGACGAAACTTTTACTAAAAACTAGCTAATAAACACGGGAATAACATAGACAATTTTTTTTTAATTCCACGTTGAAGAATTCGCAAACAACTATTAAACCACTTATCTTTAATAACAGGGTGGCTTAGATGAAGATGGAGAAATAGCCAGCGTTGCTCTTACCGCGTATGTGATCACATCACTCATAGAGGGCGCTGCAGACGTTCCTCTCAGAGTCATTCGCAACTCACTCTCTTGTCTTCGAGCTTTCCCTCTCTCTAAATCTAAAACTCACACGGGAGTGTACGCACACTCTCTTCTCGCATACGCCCTCATGCGCCTCAGGAAGTACGAGGAAGATTTGAGGAGAACCAATGAAGCTTACTTACGAGAAAAAGAAGTCGCCAGCGGATTAATGGAGGATGAGGAGTTGAGGGAACTGGTGCTGCTGCTTAAACTGGCTAAGAGGAATAAGGAGTACGTGTATTGGGAAACTGGTGAGTTTATTTATTGATAAAATATTTTTGTTTGTTCGTAATCTCGCGTTTGTTCCGAATAATCTCCGCAACGGTCTGACATAATTTGACAGGACTTTGACCTGAAGGGGAATTCTTTTAAAATTTGCGCTGATGAAGTTGTGGGCGACGGCTATTCGACGCTTATACGACCATTGATAGTATATCAAGCCTCTTTGTCACTGGATCTTTAAAAGAGTATAATGTTGGGATTGATAAAAGATTTGTGTGTACGTGTGTAGGTTCGCTGGCTACATCAATAGAAGCGAGTGGGTACGGTCTGCTGGCGCTGCGGCGATGCGGCGCGGCGCTGCGTGCCACCTGCGCTGCTGACGCGCGCGCTGTGCTGCGCTGGCTGGCCTCACACACCGGCCCTACCGGAGGATTCCTCTCCACACAGGTACATTACCCACATATCTTTATGGACAGGCTAAAAGACCTAGTATTTTTGTGCCTATTTCATTTTTGATGGTCGGTTTATATAAGCAAAAATCAAATAGGCACAAATTACTATGTCTTATAGCCAGTCTATTTATAAAGGTCAGTACGCTGAAACACAGACTATTTTCATTGATATTTTGTGAATTAAAAACTATCAAAAAATATCTGGCAGCGGTGGGATTCGAACCCACGCCTCCGAAGAGACTGGTGCCTTAAACCAGCGCCTTAGACCGCTCGGCCACGCTACCATATCTTAGACAATTGAAACATGAAATAAAATCTACAATATATTCAAATAAGCCTTGTTTCCACTAGGATACACTAGTAGCAATGGAGGCTATAATCGCATGGTCGTCGCACACTCAGCCAGCCAACCTGAGTGTGTCAGTGAGCAGCGAGTCTGCCAGGTCCAGCATCAGCGTGGTGCCGGGCAACAGGCTGCCCGCCCTCCTCAACATGGGCACTGGTCACCATCTCACTATCTCTGTTGAAGGTATACAAATAATGTTGATAAAAGTAGACAGTTGCCAATTTTTATTGCAAATATGTATAATGATTGATCTATAGTTATTAATAAAAAAAAGTATAATGTATTTGCGTTGCTAAAAACTAAAAACCATTTTTTTTTGTCTGTGTGTCTTCAATGCAATGTTTGTTCCGAGTAATGTATGGACAGATTTTAACAAGAATTTGACTGTAAGATAGTTATTTTATAAGCTACTTTTTCAGCCTGCTTAGAAAATAAAGAGGTATCAAGTCAAACGTATATTTTTAACCAGTGATGCTCCAAATTTGTTAATTATTTTTTATTGCAGAGGGGTGCTTGTAGATGGGTGTCATTATTAATATACTAGCTGTCACCCGCGCCTTCGTCCGCGCGGTATTAAAAAAAAACTTAATTAGTAGCATATGTGTTCGTCCAGTTTATGCCAAATTTCATCGAGATCCATGCAGCTGTTCTGCTGGAGATACGTTCACACATCCATCCATCCATCCATCCAAACATTCGCATTTATAATAATAGTAAGATAAACATATACCAGGCAGTGGTTGCGGTGTGGTGCAGGCGACGCGCACCTACAACACGTTGTCCAGCAAGCAGGGCGCATCCTCGCTGCGGCCGCTGCGGGCGCTGCGGGCGCTGGTGGCGGTGCGCACTGACGGCATCTTCCACTGCCGCGACAACAACACCTCCTGCTTCTGCGCTGCCATCATAGAGGTAACACCTTCAACACCGTTATACCATCAACCTTATCCCTACGGAAGGTCGGCACAGTTCTACTCCATACAACTCTATTAGTCGTCATATCCTCTTTCAAGCAATCCATACTTTCTTTGTTCTTTCTCTTTAAGCTTAGTTCTCAATTTAATAGCAGTAAAGCCACAGACAGAAATGACGCGGAACTGGTGTGTGCATGGAGAACAAAATAGTAATCCATTTTCCGTATCTTTCTTATAAGCTAATTAGTATAATTTCATATAAGCTATAAGTGGTCCCTTGATGCTTTTAGCTAATAATTTTTTCCGCTTGCTTGTTTGCTAGACTATTCGACATCTATGCTAAATTTCATCGAGATCCATGCAGCCGTTCTGGAGATACCTTTTAACAAACATTCATCTTAACATCTTATCATTGAATAGTTAATGTAAAATGTATGCGATGTGTAGGTGTGCGCGCTGTGGGGCGGCGGGTTCCCGCAGATGGCGCTGCTGGAGGTGTGGCTGCCGGGCGGGTACGCGGCTGACGCTCGCCGCCTCTACCAGCATCTGCAGCCCCAACACTTGCGTCAGTTCAGTTACACCTACCTCCTACCATACATTTATACAAAAACACCAACACTTACGCTCGTAACCCACACGGATAGCTAGAGAAGGTATAAATCCATCTGGGACGGCTCCGACCGTCTCTACCGCGTCATAAATTTCCTTCACTTAATCTTTCATACATTTACGTCGTTATTTTACATACATTTATGTTCTAAGGCATTCACAGAAATCAATACGGCTGCCAATGTCAGCGGTTAAGTAGTAGGAGACGGTGGCATTATCTTTTGACGAAGGCTACCCACTAGATGTCGCTCCACTAATCGTGGGTTTCTGAGACTATGAATTTAAAACATATTGTTATCTCTGTTTTGTCAAATATGAAAGACAGGAATGAAGATATGTTTTATACATTGATTTTGTAGTCAGAAATCCAGTGTAGGAGAGATAAATAATTTCCTTATGTAACAATTTCAGTGCTGCGTCGCATAGAGTTGTCCAACTCCGGCGGCAAGGTGACGCTGTACCTGGGGGCACGCGAGGGTGGGGGCACGCTGCCGCACCACCACCACCACTGCTTCACTCTGCACCTCGTGGGTCCACGCACCCTCACGCGACCCGCACATGTCAAACTCACTAACTACTACCAGCCCACAGTCAATGATGTACAGGTACCAACATATCTCACTATTTAAACGGAGATGATCAATCAAAAATATTTAATTTAGTTTTAAGTTATTCTTTACTTAAACATCTTTTCTTCTTTAGGAGCGTCGGTGGCTCAGGGGTCAAGCACTTGGCTTGCAATCTGCAGGTCCTGGGTTCGAATCCCGCCATGTACCAATGTGTTTTTCGATTTCCGATTTACATATGTACATTTATCAGACGTTCTTACGGTGAAAGAAAATATTGTGATGCAACCTGCACATATCTGAGAAGAAATTCAAAGATATGTGTGAAATCAACCAACCCGCAATTGGCCAGCGTGGTTGACTATGGCCTTATCACCCTTAACTTAAGGTAGGCTGCGAGCCCCTCGGTGGGGACGTATAGTGAGCTGATGATGATGATGACATCTTTTCTTAGGAGCTTTACTCGTTTATAATGATGACATAATCTATAAAGGATCTCCATCTTCTATTCATGTGTTTTTATTGACAACTATCTGACGCTCGCGACTTCGTCCGCGCAAAATTAAAAAAAAAAACTAGTAGCTCGTATGTTCTACATGTATGCCAAATTTCAGTAACATCCATACAACTGTTCTGGAGATACATTCTAACAAACATTCATCCAAACATTCGCATTTATAATATTAGTTAGATTTCAATCATCAACATCCACTGTATGTCCCCAACGTCAACCACGCTGGCCAAGTGCGGGTTGGTTGATTTCATACATGTCTTTGAATTTCTCAGATATGTGCAGCATCACGATGTTTTCCTTCACCGTAAAAACGTCAGATAAATGCACATACAATCGGAAATGGAAAAACACATTGGTACATGGCGGGATTCGACCCCAGGACCTGCTGATTGCAAGTCAAATGCTTGACCACTGAGACACCGACGCTCTGATTTCATTACTATACCTATAACATATAAATTATTAACACTTTTTAAATGTTATTTTATCTGGCAGATGTATACAATACCGGAGGATTGTCCGTCGCGTGTCTCACACGAGACTGACACATACCAACATACAGATAATTTATTCGCGAGTGCCAGATCTCTCGACACCGGGGAGATCATTATAAACAACGACTTTACATTTGAAGATTTACCTGAAGGTACACCACTTGATGATCCAATGTTTGAAAATCTAACAGAGAAAAAAGATACGAGAATCAAAAAAGAGAATCCTTCAAATATTAAAAATATAATTACAGATAAAAACATAACAAAACCAAAACAAAACGTAAAAGACAATTCAATAGATTATTCGACACTTTTGAATATTTTCCAATCACAAATTAATTATATTAATGGTGAAATAAATGAAATTATAAAACATAAATATCAAATTAATAACAAAACTATTATTGATAAACTAAATCCAACTACTACAGTTAAAAATAATATAACAGTTAGACCGAAAATAGATAATCCTAAATTATCTAGTTTCCACGTGATAGAATCAGATAAAGATCTAGAAGTTCCTACAGGAGTAGAAGGTCCTGTTCCTGCTGTAGTTCTCCCGCCAAAAGATTTTATCTTCAATTCTACAGGACCTGGTAAGTAATTTTTCTTTAATTTATATTTAACGATTAAACGTTCCTTTCTGAGAAGAAAATCTCTGTATATAACATATCGTCATCCCTTTGACAAAACTGAAATAACAAAAAACATATTGGTTTGATCTCAGAAACCTACTGTTAGAAAAGAAATAATGATAAAGTTAAATGAAACACGCAGATAAACTGAAATAAATATTATAAAAAAAGTAAAAGATTTCAAAGAAAGATTTTAAGAAGCCATCCATTTATAAAGGCTCCAACGTATATAATCGTCTCACATTTTTGACATTTTTTGCAAAATTTTTAACACGTTTGCATGCAATATTACGTTACAAAATACGTTTTTTAGGGTTCCGCACCTCATAGGAAAAAAACGGAACCCTTATAGGATCACTTTGTTGTCCGTCCGTCTGTCTGTCAAGACCCTTTTTATCAAAAACTCGTGAAGATATCAAGCTGGAATTTATTTAGATAAGAAACAGCTAAATGTAGAAATGGTGTTCACAGGGACATCAGAAACTTTCTGGCGAGCGATACAATCACCTGCAGACATAAACAAAAACGTTAGGGATAAAAGAAAACTAAACCACGCCTAGTAAATATTTAGTAGTATGCAATATAAATGTAAATTAACAGATAAAATATTATTTAAAAAACAATGAGAAGGTTTCATATCGATATAATTTTGTATTTTTTTTTTCTAATCGTTGGTTTCTGAGACCAAAATCCCTGTATAAAACATATCGCGTTCCATAATTGTCTTTGACAGAACAGAGATTACGTTTCATAAAGGGTTTTTGGGCTCAGAAACCAACTATTAGAGTTAATAAATAAGCTTAAAATGAGTTTTCACCGTTGTAACACTTCTATAACAACATTACCATCTCTGTTATTTTTCTCTTTTAAGGGAATATACATTATTCAAAATATTACATTTGAAAGTTTGATATATTTTTGTATGTGATTTTGTAAATTAATTATTTATCTTAACAATAAGACTAACTTCTATTAAAATGGATTTATTTCCAACTTTATATTAGCTACCTAAAGTGGATATTTAACATAATTTTCAAAACTACGTACAAAAACATCGTGAACTAAACAATAAAATTAATATTCATAATGTTAGTCTAAATTTATCTGTCTGGAATGCGTCTTGATAGACGTTTCTAGAACTCCGGGGAAGTGGACAAAATTATCACATCTCCGCCATTCTTAAATTAACTTTAAATTAGTATTAAATATATCGTAAGTAATTATTTATTAATATTGTAAGACTGAATAATATGACAAATGCCAATTATTTGTTGCCAATAAAAAAAAATGTGTCACGAATTCGTTTTTTTTTTGCTAACCTACTTGTTCTACGACAAAATACCAACATAAAGTGTTCATATGTATTACTTCATTTTATCTAGTAACTAGCTGTCGCCCGCGACTTCGTCCGCGCGGGATTATAAAATAGATGTTGGCCGATTCTCAGCCCTACTCAATATGCTCACAAAACTTCATGAGAATCGGTCAAGCCGTTTCGGAGGAGTATGGGAACGAAAATTTTGACACGACAATTTTGTATATAATATTTACAATAGTCTAAACTCCTATACCCTTTCCTTTTCCCCTTCCTTTCCTATACAAATATCTATCTTTAGTTATTTTTCTCTATAGGTTTTAGTTTCTGTCCAAAGACTAAATAAGTGACATTTATACTTTTTTTTACATATTTTCGTTCTACTATATAAAAAAGAAATGATTAAAAAGATATAATATAAAATTTGTTATTTTATTAAGAAATTAATCTTTTATACAGCTTATAAACCAAGATTATATTTAAATAGAAAAGTACATATAATAGTGCTTTTGTTTCTACTATGAAAAGACTCGACCCATTTCAGCGGGATACATACTATCTTAACGTCACGACTAACAATGGAAAAGTGGACTTAAAATATGTGTTAGCATGCACGTCCTAATTTTTTAAAAGCCTAAATGAAACATGAATTCCCACTGGCGAAAAACATTTACAAAAACATACTGTTATCTCTGTTTGTACAGAGTCAGAACGGGATCAAGATATATTTTTATATAAGTTCATTTTAGAGTAAAATCATAATTATTTACTTGTTAAATGGAATGCAATAATTAAGTGTAAACTTCCACAGTCTCGAGTTAACAACTCTTTTAAGTGGTCCCTTAGTGTAGATTTAAAATAAAAAAAATTCTAAGGCAACCTTTAGTGTTAAATTATTCAGACTTTCGTGAGACATTATACTAAACTGATATAAAAACGGCTAAACACTCACGTATATTAGTCCGGTGGCGGCACCGACTAGTTTCGAGTCCATCATCAGGCCCTTCATCAGGGCCATCAGTTTAGTATAATCGACCTTCAGTGACCAATCTTTCACAGTAACAGTTAATTTCATGGTAACATAGCACTCGTAAAATGGTATAAATATACGAAAAATATTGATAAGTCTAATTGACTTTAGAGCTTTTCTAAATATATTACAAAATACGTCACGAGAAGTAAACAAAATTTTCATTAGCCTTTTAAAAAGTCCGGTTATTAAAAGAGGGAACAAGGAAATTATGCACACGCTTCCAATAAAAACTTTATAGATACGCCAAGGGAAAGGGGAATGTATGAGTGTCTGACTCAATACTGGACGACATGAGTCATGACACTGCTATCGTTTTACTAAACTAAAAGCTATATGTCCTTGAAAAAAAATAAAAGGGCTCATATAAAAGTGATGTGAATCAAAATCTTTTTATTCAAAAATAATATCATCACAAATTATTCGTCTGACACCAAAATTGGCGAATTGGAATTAAAAAAATAATTAATTTAGTAAACGTAAAGGAAGAAAACTTCATTCATTATCAGTTTCTTTTAAATGAATTTGGACGTAAGTAATTAATTGTTACGTGTTTAGGATTTAAATTCAAAACGCGCGATTATAGGAATCTAATTTAGTCTACATATTTATGTCGCTGACTCAGAACATTTGAAAAGCAAAACACGTGACTCATAGTTATGTTACTGACTCTATATAATATACGTTCGTCTTTAATTACGGAAAAACTGTTTATAAACATTTACATGATTTTCAATACAAGAGTTATGAAATCTAAGTGATAAATTATAAGTAGGATTCACAAAAAAAATTAATAGTTACTTTAGTGACTAAGAAAGTCGAGTCAGTTAATCTTACTAATATTATAAATGTCAATGTTTGGATGGATAGATGGATGTTCGTTGAAAGATATCTCCAGAAAGGCAGCATTGATATCGCTAACATTTGGTATAGATGTAGAATATAATCTGTAAGAACATATAAGCTACTAATTATTACTTTAATACCGCGCAGAGTCAGGAGCGGCGGTTAGTATGGACATAAACACGTTGAATACAAGAGAACGATAGTACTTGGTGCCGTGCCCTCAGCGCATCCGGACTGATAAAGCCGAAAAGCTATCATAAACTGTGAGCTCCGTGAAATTCGTACGTTTTTAACGAACAAAGGATAATGGCACACACATTGTGCCCTAGAGGATGTGGAGACAATGACACGCTGTGTAATCGTTCTTTACAATGAAACGTAAATGTACCTCCTGTGCGTTAATAAAAAAAACGGCCAGCATGACTTTAAAATAATATCAAACGTTTTTGTTTGAAACATTAATAAATTGTTAAAAAAGCTGAAAAAAATGACTGCAAGATAAAAAAAATAATAATACGTTTTATTAAACTATATAATGTTCGCAAGATATTATTTTTGCCTCCATTTACAGGACAAGTAAGAGCTACTAACATTTTCTCTAATAGGTTGTCGATTCAAAAACTCCACTATTCACTTTCTACATTAAATTAATACAAATCGAAAGCCGTATGTTGTTTCATACTATTTTACAAAGTCATACGATTCTCTGCAAGAATAAAGCTAGTAAACAGAACATAATTTTCCTACTACATTTCATCTTTTACGCGGGTCGTTTAATATTGATTTAATCAAGCCGGCCTCTAAATGGGTCAAGTTCTTTTGAAAAGTATGTCAAGGTAAAGAGCGCTAATAAAACTTTTCTATTACACAAAACGAGACATATCTTATTAGCATTTCCATTGTCACGATCGCATTTCTCCTGAAGGTCAAATCAATTATCAATCAGCGCCATCTATGCTTTTCTTAAGTAGGTAAATGATTTTACATACAAAGCTATATTACTAGAAGACAAAATAGTGAATCCAGGTCCATAAGCAAAAATAAAAAACAAAAAGTTAGCAACATTTTAATATATATTTTTATTCAAATGAATTCAATCATACATTAGAGAATACTTGGATTTTTATGTACGTTCTTTAAATTATAATAATAATTACAAAATAAAACTTACTGAAGTTATATTCGTTACATACATATAAAGAATGATCTGCTTTCATTCGCACTCTCAATGCCATTTGCCATAGACAATAGATTTCTACTTTTTTTCACTGTAACCGTTACCATAGTTTGAGCAACACTCCACATATTTAATTGAAAAATATCGAATATATTGTGCTCTATGCTCATAAACACCGCGTTAAAGCTACGTGGACAATTTTATTTTAAATTAACTATAATTAAATGCACCATAAGAACCTCATTTCTAATGTATCTCACATAGCACTCAGTTATGCAAGCAATATTCCACATCTAACGCAAATAATACTGACCATAAAATATTTAGGTTGGATGGAATAATAGTTTGGATACAGTGGAAGTTACAATCATAAATCAACTGGATATCTTAACATCTCTTAATTGACATATGTTGATGAACAAAAATTACAATTCTCCATTATATTGCTTACACAACTACCTGTCCATTGCAAACAAGTCTCTGTCAGACCTCGGTCTCTACAGCAGCCCGCGGCAGACCATCGCCCAGTTCCACTATGAACCTAGACAGGGTCTAAGGTATAGGTTCAGGCCTAAGTACGTTATTTGCTATAATCTCAACGCTACTATCAGAAATTGATTGCATCTCGTAGAGAAGCCTATTGTATGAATATTTCAAAGCAACAAATATATTAAAATTGCGGCAGTATTTTGTAATGAGAGTAACAAAACGCATAAAATTTAACAGTTACAATAGCCATTTCTCTATATAGTCATAGATAAATACGCGCCGGGTGCTCGGCCCACGGAGCCAGTAAACATTTGAACAAGATTTATTCTTATGTGAATATGTACAGAGGCGGGGAGCGTCCGCGGTGCTCAGGACGCGGCGGCGGGACATCATTGGCTCTTCAGCTCCTTGCCGATCGTGTACGACACCAGCCGCGCCCAGTCGATCTTGCTGCGCGTCACCGGCAGCTGCCGCCGCAGCGCCTTGAACGTCGTGTCACTCATTGTCTTGTAGTTGTCAGAGATCGCCGTCTGGTACGCGTTCTCCGCTTCGCAAACTAACCGTACGAATTCCTTTGCGGTAGCCGCTTCCCCCGTCCCCACGAGTGGTGCGCGGACTTCCTTCGAGCTCACTAGCTGCACGTTGCCGTCCTCATAGTAATGGACTTGTACGCGCAGCATACCCCGCAGCTCCGCTGCGCCGGCGCCTACTGTCAGCGACCACACGGAACGCCATCGTCCATTCCAGTAGTTTTTCGGCTGGAATTGGTGATCTTCAATACACGCGACGAGAGACACGGTGCTAGCGTCGATCGCACGCCCCACGACCAAGCTCGCGCCGTGTTTGTAGTGGGCGGCAACGTACGCCGTCAGCTCCTCGTCCAGAGCCGCTCGCCATGGTTCTGCAACTCGGTCCGGCTCGTAGGGCTCGTACTCCGAAGCTTCTTTACGTAAATGGTCATACTTGAAGGATCTCTTGGACCTCGGATCGAAGAATCTGCCTCCCCCAAGTTCGTTATGCTCGGTTATAAGCGTATGGAGTTCGGAACCTTCAAGGCGCACGGGCGTGAGCTGATCCTTGTTGTACTGCGCGAATGCACCGCTTGCACCCTCCTTCAGAAGACTATCGTTGTTTAGTAACACTCTCACATCATTAAATACTTCGTTAAATTCGCCTGGTGGTGAATGTAATATGAAATCTGAAACAATTCTCACTTTTTCCTGATCACTAATCACTTCGTCACCGTCCGCCGCCATTTTTGATACTTTTGACTTTTTGACACTGACATAGATAACTTGTAACCATAACTATTAAGCAGTCAATGACGGAAGGAACATACTGCAAGTCGAGTGCATTTGGACGCAGTGTAATAAATTCTGCATAGAGAGCATACTTTCGAACTGATAACTAAACAGCCATTAAAAATTATCCGTTTCACAACATTGTAACATTTTTACAGACCTACAAGAATATTGCCTTATTTTAGCTAAAAAATGCAATCTTACATTGTACAATATATAACACATTAATTTATACTGCTTGAAGTCCTCAAGCTAGTGCTACTTGCTACTCGAATAATGCTTTAGAGATTTAAACAAATAATCTTTTTGTCTGAAACATAGCAAAAATGAACATCAACTTGCCTTATCCTAAATTTTAAAAATGTATTTTCAGAAAAATTGACATTTTGTGTCAATATCAAACAGTGTCACTGTCAACTGTCAAACGGTATTGTGTAACTTCTTTTCGAAAAAGTTGTGCTTATCGTACAATAATAATGTCGTTACTTACTTACAAATACTACGATACGCCGGAGGGTCAAGATATTTATAAGAAAGCATTTGTTACAACCAAATATGCTACCTTGGCAGGTTTTGCTGCGGCTACGTTCGACGTTTTAATGTTCTCACATCCAAAAGGTATCGTGAACACCACAGGGCGATATATGTTTTACGTCGGCCCTTTGGTCGGTATGGCCACGGCTTTTACAGTTACAGCAAACGTTGCTCAAAACATGAGAGGGAAAAACGATGGCCTTAATTACTTCTTGGGAGGAGCAGCGGCGGGTTCAATTTTGAGCGCTTGGACGAGATCTCTGACTATTGCTTTGCCAGCGGTTTGCGTACTGGGAGGTGCCGCCCTTGTAAAGAAGGCTGCCGTTGATAATGGCTGGGTTCTTGTACCCAAGGTACCTCCTAGTGCTACAAAAACTATTAAATCTGTTAGACACGACTGGACAATGGCCAAGGACATAGAGGAGCTTAAGACATGGACCACAGGTAATTTACAATATAATTACTCAGTCCTAGCTATTTACAAGCAGTATTAATCATTGTTAACTCAATTTATTAGATTCTCTTCAGACCACAATAATATTACTTCAAAATATTTATTTTGTATTCATTCTCATTTTAATGTAGAATACCTAATACAATTATGTATTGTTGAGTAAAATATATATTTTTTTATTTACTAATATTTCTTGAACCTTTCCAAGTAAGCTCTAAGCTTGTGCTAGGATATGGTATTCAACAATAGTAGAAAAGTGGGATTTGAACTCTCTAACATGTGATTGGAAATCCGTACCCTTACCATTAGGCTATTTGCTCTCTTATTAATCAAAATATTGTAGAATTTTTACAGACCAGTGTTATAAAACTTTATTGTGTGTAATCAATAAAGACATGAAAATGTTTAAAAAGTAATTCTTTATGTTACATGTGTTTCAGGTAACAAGTGAGATGGTGGAAATCAGCCAGCCAGTAGTGTGTACATACAAATGCAATATGAGTTATGTTAAATTATATGCTTTAAAAATTTGGTAAAATTTGTATTATTTAAACCATCATAGTTTTTAAAATCCATGTGCTGTTTTCTTTTAGAGCACCTTATTTTTAAACGGTCAAACCATTAAAGGCTAAAGGCTTAATTTTTGCCAGCCAGTGTTAGTTATTGCTGGTTAAATGAGCAGTGAAAGATTCTCATTTAAATGTACCACATCATCTCTGCTACCATTTTACTTATTTTCAATATTTACGGGCTGAAGTAGCTTTGCTATTAACAAAATTAGGTGACCATCTTTTTATAAGACAAGAGGGCTAACAAGCTGCGGGAACACCAAGATGTTCATTGCCCATAGACATCAGCAATACCAGAGATGAGATAGTGATACCACTTGCTCATTAGCCAATTTCTACTATGAAAACTTGATTATTTATAAAGGTAGGAAATAAAAAAAATCAATGTTAAAATTTTTATTTTTAATCAACAAAAACAATTCAAAGCAACATAACAAAAATGCTATTGTTAAATGTATAAGTGTTACCATTATTAATTTGTCTATGATACGTCGATAAAATAACGTCGAATAAAATAGGAATGTCCAAGCGTCGCGACAAAAGGTATTCTTTATGTTATTAGGAGGCGAGCAGAACATTAAAAATGGAACATAAAGCTAATTTTTCACAATAAATGTAACTATAAAGAATTTTTAAATATTTAACATGAAATAATCTTAAATGCATAATCTTTACTACCGCAATCTCACACAGTGCAATATAATCTAGAATATTGATTTTTTTAGGTTTAATCCTATAATAAACATTGTATTTTATTACTTAATTTTAAAAACATTTCAGTGTATCAAAATGTATAGCAAATATTTATCAAATTTTTCCATAAACAGAAGTCTATGGTTTGTTTTATTTTGAGATGTTTTGTTGGTAACACTGAAATGTTTTTGATGTTATAAAAATGTAAAAGTAAATGTTACGATATAACATCTGTTAATATAAAATTCTAAATTTATAAAATCGCAACACACAATTGTATATAAATAAATTTATAAGACATTTGGCTAAAAAACTGACTATAAATTTAAAAAAAAACGAAACAGTTCAATAGCTTTACATTTAAAAACTTCTTGCAAGACAGATTTCAAGATATTGAAGGGATATTAAGAAAAATAAATTCCATGTCGTAATTAAGACGTGCTAAATTACTCAAAAAGCTACAAGTAAAATTTGGCACTCAAACACAACTTACAGGTTTTGCAAACCATTTGAATTCACTCCTTCAAATAAATTACGAAGGTTTGACATAAATTTTCATATGAATTTTCTAAAAAAAACTTTCACAGATTAAAAAAAAAGTTATAGAATTTTTTTTTACAGTATTTATCGAAGTTAGCAACATTACAATTGAAATAATAAATTAAAAATTGTCTATGGAACGAAAAATAAAAATAAATTCGAGAATTATTAAATTTCCATTATTATTTACCTACACTTAAATCTACTTCAGTATTAGTTCAAACGCTACAATGTTCTAAAATCAGTTCATTTAGACTACTTATTTGTCTTTGGTGCGTTTTTTGGTTCAATTATTTCTTCTTCATCTTCCTCAATCTCCTCTTCCTCGACTTCTTCTTCTATTATTTCTTCTTCAATCTCTATTTCTTCTATCTCCTCTTCTATTTCTTCTTCTGATAAGTCATCTTCTTTCTATAGGAATATTTAATTTTATACAGTTGCTATAAACACATTCTACTTTTTTCATATCCTACTATAAATATAATAACAATATTATAAATGCGAATGTTTGGATGGATGTGTATTTGAAGATATCTCCAGAACTGCTGAACGGATCTTGATGAAATTTGGCATGATGCAGAACATAGTCTGGAAGAACACATAGGCTAAAGTTTTTATTAATTCCGCGAGGACGGAATCGAAGGTGACAACTAGTCAAGACATAAAGGATAATTTGGGGGATTTTCGTATATATTTTCTGTACTAATAAATTAACAATTTACCTCAGCAGGTTGTGTCATGGCGCTGGCGGTTGTAAAGTCGTCCATTGTCGACTCTGCAACGTAAACAAAATATTTTTGATGAATTTCAAGTATATTTCCATTATTATTAACTTTAGATGTATTTAATATAAATGGATATTGTTACCAATTACATGATTACACATAAATATTAATTGGTTTCATTTAATTAAGTAAGAGAGAACTGACCAGGATCTCTCTCTGGCGTGTCGCGCGGCGCGTCCTGTATCAAGGACAGTGTCATCTTACCGCTCACTACCAACTGTAAGAACAAGATTATTGTTAAAAAAGCAGAAAAAATCATTTATTTATAAAGAATTTGTAAATGGAATCTCAATCAATTTACTTTAATACTTGATAAATTGAGTGTGACTCATTTTACAACTGCTCTATAAATTGAGTGTGACTCAATTTTACAACTGCTCTATAAATTGAGAGTGACTAAACTTACAACTGCTCTATAAATTGAGTGTGACTCAATTTTACAACTGCTCTATAAATTGAGAGTGACTCAACTAACAACTGCTCCATAAATTGAGTGTGACTCAATTTTACAACTGCTCTATAAATTGAGAGTGACTCAACTTACAACTGCTCTATAAATTGAGTGTGACTCAATTTTACAACTGCTCTAGAAATTGAGTGTGACTCAATTTACAACCGCTCAATAAATTGAGTGCGACTCACTGGTGCGTGTTTGGCGGGTTTGGGCCTGTCGGTCCTGTCCGCGAAGTCTGCGACCAGGACGCGCGTCTGCTGCGGGATCTCCGTCTCCAAGTATATTGACTTCACGTCTGCTGCTTCATGCTAAAAGTGCAATTAATTTTGTTTTTGTTCTTTCATTTGTTTTTATGAATAACTCAATTGTACTATATAATTAATAAGAAGGAAGGCAATATCTATCGTAGATCGACATCTGGTGGTTCTCCACGCAGAGTATGATAAGGACAGAGAGATCTTGATCTTATAATATTTATATAAATCTACAAGTAGTTGGCTCACTTGTGGTTTCTGTGGCTGAGTGGTCTGTGCGGGGAGCGGCGGCTGCGCGCCGGGACAGGCGCCGCCGTCCGCCGCGTGCGTCGTCACCTCCATACCCACCACCTTTTTTACAATGTTGCCATGTACAAACATATTCAAAAAAATACCATCAAACGAGGCACAGAAATCTGACCATTTAAGCTTGATTTAGGTTTTTTTACTGATAGGACATTTTGTGCGATTTTTAATGTTTTGTATTAAGTTACATGGTTTAAAAATATAGGTAAGTAAAGGTAATAAAAACTTAAATGTATAATAGTTTTTTTTTTAAAGTATTAGTTTATCGTCTTAATATACATTCAATAGTAGCGGCATCAAAAGAAATGATTGAAAACTAACTTTAACACTTGGACTCTCTTGTTCTCCATCTTCTTCCTCTTTCAATAGTTCTTCCATCAGCGCATCTTCCAGCAGTTCTGTGGGAGATCGTTTTTCTTCATTATTTTCATCCTTTTCTTCTTCAATAAACTTCGCAATACTTTCTGCTAACGGTACCTCTTTAGTTATTTCTTTACCTTCTGATAATGCAATTAAATCGACATCTTTATTTCTTAATTCTTCTTCATTTACTTCTGTATCTGGCTTTACAGTACTTTCTTCTGTCTTGTTTGTTGAAGTTTCTCTATTTGTTTCTTTGTCTGTTTGCTCCGGGGTTATCTGATCCTGCTCAAGTTTTGTTATTTTTTCCACGCCTGCATCTTTTATGGTCTCAACATTCTTTTCTGATATTTGAGGTTCAATAACTTTCGACTCAATTTCATTCTCTTTGTCTTGGGTTTGTTTCTCGTTTGCCGCTAAAGGTTCGAATGTTAAATCATCAGTTGAATTTTCTATACGAGTTTCAATATCTTTTTCAACATTTCCTGTGTCTTTAGATTGCGTCGGTACTTCTGGGGTTGTTTCTTTTTCTTTGGGTTCATTTTTCTGTTCATTTATATTTTTCTCTTTAGATTCTTGGAATTCACTAGCTATTATTTGTACGGGGCCACTGTTCAATAAAATTGTTCCATTTGTATACGGACGAGTGTTATCCTGTGGCTCCTGTAATTTGAAAAAAAAAATGCGTTTTAGTTTAAATATCTTGCAAATTTTGCAATACATTAAGGCTATATCGGCACTAAAACTAGTCAAAACACACCTGGCCGAAAAACCAACAAAAAAACAAATATAGACCATTAAAAAGCATAAAAAAAGAAACATCTTAAACATTCAATAAAAAAGCATAGTTTACATTTATAATTGCTTATTAAAAACTACTTTTATATTAATCTAAGCACAACACTCAATCTATTTAAAACAATCTACATTTATTCCCAAAAAGACCAAACAAAAAAAAACAATAAGAAAAGTGCTAAAACATAAGAAAAAAAATGAAATGTAGAAGTGTTAAAAATAAATTACTATTTTTCTTCAGTTATTTTTTTTATAGATATTTCAGTTTCTGATATTTTTTTGGTATTTTTGTTAGATGGCAACTCAGTGTAATCAGTCAACCGATGGCGGGAAGAACGTCAGTTACAGATGTAAAAATAAAAAAGTGGGTTTGACATGCAAAGAAAAAAATAACAACAAAAATTAAAACTTAATAAATTGAAATAAAGGTAAAAAATAAATTTTGTTATTTTAATTGAAATTGTAGTCAAATATTATGACTAACTAGTATATGGAAAGAATGACAACTAGGCCAATATCATTAGTGATTTTTGAGGTCACTTAAAATAAATAACAAATAGTTTCATGTCAAAGTCAACGGAACCATCAATTCAACTTTACCACAGCGAACAGATTGACAAGTCTGCAGTGAAGCGGGAAAATTTGCGCGCCAAAGATATTTTGAGGTTATTACCGATTTGTAAAGAGGTTACATGGATTTGCCAAATATGCATGCATTTCAATCCTCAATAATAAAGTTTCGTAACACTCATATTGATACTAATAATAAACAATATTGTTGTTTTCATTGTAATATTTTTTTTTTATTTTAGAGTCACAGAAACGAGACTGAAAACCCTTTTCTTTGACGTTAAATGAAAGAAGATAATTAGAAGACACTAGACTTTCTAGAACTTTATATGTTACTATGATGTTTTTATTAGAAATTATCTGCATATGTTAAATAATTTGTTTACAAGACACACGTTAAGATAGGAGTTTAGGTACAGGGGGAAATTTTACAAAAAATCAACAAATAAAAAAAATAGCACAAAATAAAATAAAAAATACCAGTATTACACTTGTATATTATATTATATGACTACATGTGAAGATTTGTATGTGAATCTACACTAAGGGATTGTTTATGTATTCATTTAATAACTCAGAATAACAGAACTGCGAATTATATAGTTAATTGTTGTAAATAAAATTAATAGCAGTGTCAAATAATATTTTAATTATTAATTTTAATAATGGCAGCATTACTTTTAGTTATGTCACAAAAATCACAGATTGTAAAAATGGTATGTATTGAAGTGTCAGTGTGATATATCATATCTTTACTACCAAAATAATTATTATAAAACAGACAATATCGACCTGCGTTTTTGTAATATCACGCGTGGCTTGTATATTGAAGAAGTGGTATATAATATACTGTAAAGATTGTAAATGTAATATACAAGTGTAAATCTGGTATATTGGGTGTGGTATTGGTTGTGGGGCATGCAGTGACCTGCCGCGCGTCGCCCGCCTCCATCTGCTGCCGCACCTCCGCCACCAGGCCTGAGATGGCCGTCACAACTGCGCGCCACAAATGTTGCCATTAATTTAACGTTATTTTGTAACGTCTAGTTACAAATATTATTCCTTTTTAATGTTTAAGTGAATTTAAAAGATTTTGAATTGTTGCTGTTTTATCTTTATTATAAAAATAATCTTCAACTGTATTTTTATTTTTATTAAATTAAAAATAGAATTTTCTTCTAAATTATTTTATCTTAAACAAAACAACTAAAATAAATAATTATAAAAATATAGCGAAGGACGCTAAGACCAAAATAACTGGTTCAACAGACGATTGGGCTTGCACCCTGGACCGTAGCCAATTGCTATTATAATGTATAATATACTTCAACATTGCATTTCAACTGGCATTCTTGATAAAATCATTGCCTTTTTGAAGTAAAAGTAGAAAAAAAAACAAATGTCAAAGTGACAGTCCATATGTCAATTGTTTTACGATAAAAAATATCAAAAGTAAATCTGATGAAGTTATAAAAAAAGTAATATAAAATATAAAACTAAAAATAGGAAACAAAAAATAAAAAAATAGGAAGTATCAATGCAGGATCGTTAATTACCGGAAATAAAAAAAATAAACATGATTTTAGTTTTACAATACACGTCAATCTAATTAGGACTAGGAATAAAGTTGCATAATTTCTGCCACAGCCGTCAAAACGCATTCATTTTGGTCTTGCGTGCAGAAATCACAGGCCCGTAAGTAAAAGGACCTAACCGTCACCATGCCGCAAGCTACTATGGTGACAACTAAGGTAACACCACGCATATTTGAAAAAAAGCTCTTGTTTAAGTTGGATTGCCAGTACAAAAAAATTTCCTTAAAATTCTGGATATTTAACATTAACATAGATCTAATAAATTTTAGATGAAAATATTAGCAAGCATATTTGTTGCTTGGTTTAGATGTTAAAACGTTTGGATCAATTATCCAACAGGAAATTGTCGGACCTTCAAATATGACCTATATAGTATGATCTATAAAATGCATGGCAATCCAACTAATCACAGGCCCCGCAGGCTGGTACCGCGTCGTGGAGCGCCAGTTGGCGGACGATCCTTTGCATGGCGCGCTCAGTCTCCGCCAGCCGCGCGCGGAGAGCCTCCAGCTCCACGTCCCCTAAGTTACATCACACACCTACGTTAATATCTAAAACTTTCGGGAATATTCTACAATATTCTAGACTTTCTATATCCGACCTAACTTCGTATAGGTAGATAACTGTAGTTATTTTCGGTGGACGAGGAGTGGCAAATATAAAATGCTTTTTTTTTTGCTACAAAATTTTACAACTAAATTAAAATTAATATCTAACCAATATAAAAATTTACAAGGTGTGGCAAATTTTTAGGACAATTTTGATCTATAATAGTGCCAAATTTTTTAATTATTATATTTGTAAATTTAGCCATGAGTTATTTTTTGTTTTAGTGAATACAAAAATACAATCCTAATAATAGATGGCCACTAACAATGCAATGATAATTATAACGATTATTCATTGCGTTGCATTCAACGTGTGATTCACTGCATTTCATATTTATAAAAGAAAACGTGATGTCATATAGCTATCGTATATTATATACATAAATAATTAAATAAACACTCGAGAATATAAGCCAGGGAGAAAAACCTGCGCTATAATTAACAATTTTTGCATAATTGTTAATTAATATTTACAAATTTAACGAGCAATTCTATGAATCGATAATCAAAATTCATCGAAATTTACATCTCATTAATTAAAAATATTATTTTTAGTACAACATAGTTGCATTTTATTATTTTAAATTTATCAATTTTAATACGATAACGGGTGTTTCCTGCCCGCTTTACAAGCAGCCAATTAAAAATATAAAATTAATTAAAAAGAATGAGAATTAAAAAAATAACGATGTACTCACTCGCATCCCTCTCCTTTGGTCCTGCGTGCGCAAGAAATAAACCAAAGACTACATTTTAACACTTTCAGTGTAATCGTCTCTGACATGTTGGATTTATACGAAAAAAATCTTAACGGCATGAAACGTGTTAAAATAGAGATTTCACTAACGACATTTTTACATAAATGTAGTTACATAGTGAAGGAATAAAACTAAGAAATAAGAACGACTTATCAAGAATCAAATAATCTTGTTCTTTTCACACTGGCAACATTTCCTGATAAAACTATCGTTGCCGTTGATGTATCGTCTACTAATTAATAATAAAATTTTGGTCTCACCTAACTTATCAGGCGAGGAACGGGAGTCATCACGAAACACCCTCCTCCTGAACTGAGGGTCTGGGGTGACGCTCTCGTACGGAGTCCCTGTGCGCTTGAACAGGATCTGGGGATGAGGAATATGTGATATAGTCAGCAAGAAAATTGGAACTACCCTTTTTTGATTTAGTATGTGGACTGTCCATGGAAAATATTAGAATTCTAGATTGAATTATTGTTTGTAAGCGTAGAATTTCGATCATTTTTTTTTATTAAAAAATTAATATTCAATTGAACTAGCAAATTGTTGATACTGAAAACCTAAATGCCAAGTTTGAACTCTTTAGGCGTGCTATTTACGCTGTGATAAATATTTCTAGATACATGCTTAAACCCACTTTTGAGATGATATAGAGTATTAATTTGATATGACCATGAATACTTTAATTATCCTGAAAATAAATTTCATGAATACACAGGTTAGATTTCGAGAATATTCGACGTCATATTTTATTGCACAAAATTATAAAATATACTACTATCTTACCTTACTAAGTGTATACACGAAGAATACTATGATACATATAGTGTATATGGGCATGACGAATCCCATTGAAGATTTGGGTGCCGGCACGGGCCCACCGGGGGAGCCTAGCGGTGGACGCATGCCGGGGATCGGTGGGGGCTGCAACATACATACAGGTTATCTTAACTTCTTAAAATAATTGAAAACAAAAATACACGGAGTGAAACATATTAAAGCTGTATAAAATCATTAAAAAGGTAAAATAACTTTCCATACAAAGTGACAACTATTAGACTTAAATTAATTTAACAAGATGAAAAACGTGTTCAGTTCAATTATTTCCTTATTATATCGGCAAAGTTCAAGTAAGATTTATATATTACGTTTTATTATAATGTATAAAAACCTTATTCGTGATATCCTTCATGGCTAGTGGATGGAACTGCGTACTGGCACAAATGTGGACTATTTATAATGATTACAGTAATTTTATATTTTTATAAATCGCATTGAGGCGACGCGACGCGCGCATCTCACAGAGACTACGCAGTAAACACTGGCCGGTCAGGATTTTACGACATCAATACTCCATGGTTTCCTGTCTTACGAATAGCCTATAGAAATATATGGGGCACTATGATATTAAATTTAAATTATATTTGCGTATAGATTTATCATTTTATAAAACTGATATGTGTATAAACATTTGCGTTACCTTTAATAAATAAATTGCAAATTTCTACTGTTGCTTAAATTTATAGATATGGCTGGTAACAATACGTTTGTTTTTATAACTAATTAAAAAAATGTCTATCGCATTCAGGACCACGTACAACAATTACTATATTACGTATGTTAACTTAAACAGTGAGTTTGAATAGACTACAGTGTAGGCGTTCGAAGTACATCATTACAACTGTTGGCGTTTACATTGAGAAACAAATTGATTTGACACATTTTAACAATGACTTATCAAAGTTCCATTGATTGTTTTACGTTTGATTCGGAACTTAGGTAATAATAGCTGTCGCCTGCGACTCCGTCCGCGCGGTATTAAAAAAAACATAATAAGTAGCCTATATGTTCTTCCAAACTATGCCAAATTTCAGTGAGATCCGTTGAGCCGTTCCAGTGATATCTTTAGACAAACATCCATCCGTCCATCTAAACATTCGCATTTATAATATTAGTAAGATTAATAATATAACGAATGTTATGTATCGTCTTTTGTTATGAATAACCATGGGTTTCTGATACCGAAATCTGTGTATAAAACATATCTTCATCCCTGTCTTTATCCTTGACAAAACATGTATTAAACGGGGTTTTCTGGTATCAGAAACCCTCTGTAAATTATTCTTCGTGTTAACATTACGCTTTCCACTAACAAAACACTTGTATAATAAACATATTATAATCCCTTTCATTCACTTATAAAAGAAAAAAACAAAAATATGTTTCTATGTTTCTGCAGTGGAATTACAGCCAGAATAAACATGTTAACAATCCTATTTAACGCGTTAACAAATAGAATAGTTTTCATAGCACCTAGGCTAGTCCGTTACATAAAAGCCCATCTACAAATTGAAGTGTTATAACAAACAAAGAGACAAGGCGGGAGGTGGGTCGTACAACATTGTATTTTATGACTGCACTTCAATATAACACTAAAACTACACAATACAAACGAAAGTAGTTATATAACTCGTACGTATTTAAATAAAGCTTTTAAATAGCTACTGTAATACTTTAAAAATTATCTTAATTGTTAAAAGAATGAATGAAGAGAGTAAAAACGCTACATAATTTTAGACATTATTAATTAGAATCCTTTGACGCGAATGACGTGCTTTCGTTACAAAGTCAAGTGTCAGAATGAATAGTGAGAGGACATAAACGTCGACATTTTAGTAAGGCTAGTGTTGCGTCAATATACTGGCACATTTTTGGATTTTCTTCTTAACAATAATTGAATTAGTAATTGGCAACTTTCAGTTAAGGAACGTCTTAGAAAGTTTCAGTATGTTTACCCTGTTAACTTGCACATTATTTTTGCTTTATCAAAGAGTAAAAGGAATGTCACTTATTTTGTATACAAGTTATTTAAGCGTAAACCCACCATCAGAAAGACCACTTCAAAGATTTTTCTCTTACACATTCCGCTGTCATATTAAGATTCTTTAAATATTCGTAATGCAAGTAAGAATGAAAGGCGGATTCACCAAAATAACACCACCCAAGGACGACTAGTCTATGCGTCTATACGTTCAGCAAATACATTACTAACCAGGTATCACAAGATTCAAAGTTTATGAAGGCTTGGTGCATAAGCTCGACTTGTAGAGCCACTAGGTGGTAGAAAGGACACGCAAGGGTGTCCCGAAATACATCTCTCTACGTCACGCCAATACTTAATATTTATTATATAGCACCTTGTGTGCAATTGCGAGTACCTATCGAAAGTTTTAAGTATGTCTTGATCGTTAAACTACAGTCGAACCAGGATAAACGCGAGTTCAAGGGACCGCGAAATTTTTCTCACTTTTAGAGTTCACCCGAGTTTTTCAACGACTCTCACGATTCCATAGCGAACTTCAAAAATGTATAGAACTTACAATAACTATCGATAAGTCATGTGATTTTTGCCAATTTCATATATTTTTTAAATTCCTTATGGAATAGCTTCAAAGCGAAAGCTAACCTAACCCCCTAGTTCCACTATATAGTAATTCAAAATTATGTGTCCAGTCACTTGGCCAGGGTTTTTCACTAAGACCTTGTTACCTCTTACTTGGGAAAGGCTTAGGTTCGGTGGTGACGTATGAGAACCATAGTTTTATCTGGTAACCAGTATTATATTGCTAATTTATAAATCACTTTATTTATTTAATCTTTTCATTTTGACGTCATCCATTGTCATTGCGCCGCTGCCACTCAAGCAAATGACCGAAACATTTAACTTGTCTAGCATCATATTATCATGTAAAATATTTTGTTACATTGCACCATTAAAGGTATTTGTCTTCAGTATTTCGTAAATCTATATATTTGACAAGGAAATGTAGGTAAAGCCGTGCTTGGCATACGTTTATTAACCTACTAGCTGTTGCCCGCTATTCCATCCGCGCGGGTTTAAAAAAAAAAAACTTAATTAGTAGCCTATGTCTTCTGCCAGACTGTGTTCTACATTTATGCCTAATGTCAGCAAGATCCATGCAAACGTTCTGGAGATACCTTCAAACAAACATCAATCAATCCTTCTAAACGCTTGCATTTTTAATATTAGTAAGATTATATCAGAAACGGCCGGTAAATTAAATTGTGTCGCTATTGCACGAGATGCGTACTGACGTAACTGTGACGTCACAAGACAATGTCGTTAGGCGGGACGTCGCCCGTATGACACTAACCGACAGGCCACAACTTTGACACTGAGCCAAATGCTATTCGAGGAAGTTTGAACAGCTGTTGCAAAAGGTGTGCAGCCATCACAGATTTATATTGATACTTTGCTTTTAAAAGAAAAAGTGAGGAGAAAGTTCAGCTGATATTCTGCCATCTTTGATGCGTTTTAGAGTCTTTATTTGGATCGGATGTAAAATCTACGCGACTTAATGCAAAATTTAAATAAAATACATTTTAACATGCCAACATTTTGTACTTAACTGAGAAACAGCTATATAGTAACTAATAACTTTCCATATATTTAGTTTAATTTTTCCAAAATCTATAAAAATTAATTTAAAATATCCATTCACGTCCATATAAAGTAAATCTTTAAATGTAATAACAATCAATTTACAAATTTCATAAATACCAATCGCTTATAACTTGTACCACACCCCAAAGTTTGATAAAAAGAATCAACAGCAAACGCGCATGATGTCATAGACATTATTTTTGGAGCAAAGCGCGCCCTTGTTGCTGCCAGCTTACATAACACCGCAATAAGATACTGAATGCAACATATAGAAGAATCTATGCATTATTTTTATTTTGTCTATGGTCCTTATAAAGTATTACTCTAAAATTATTATTGATTTCTACATAGACTTGTTCGTAATGTTACTTGAGTATTAAACTAAAGTCCTTGACACCGTAACGATGGATATTATTTTGAGTAAACACTATTGCTCTCAACCTGGTGGGGTAGGCAGATATCCTGTATTTCCATTGTTATAGGTAGTAATTTTTCTTTTGTAAATCTATAAATCTAAGAAAAACTGGTCGTCGGTTACAGATTATCACACGACGTATGCTGATATTAAATTCACTTATTTAATAGTATTAACTTACCTTATATGGGAATCTTAATATAATTATTAAAACAAACAAGTTTAATTACTAAATAAATTTATTATATCTACTTCACACACTAAACTACGAACATACTTACAGGTTAATTGTGAGTCAGCTGATGCTTAGCGCTACCAGTTAGACTTATTTTGGAAGTCACCTTCTTTGGTAAGCGCAACCATAGCCTGTAGACTTATTTTTTTTTAATACATCGTAAATATATTTCAGTGCCTGTGTGCTCATCCATAACTAACTAGTAAAAAGCAGCCACTTTAAATTGCAATATGTACTTGCATTGAATGTTTTTTGGGCAATCCTGTGAGCAACCTACACACTAGGCAACATATTTTTGTTTTCTCATTCCCAGTTCATTATTGCCAAAGGCCATGTATTTCAAGTCACTGCCTTGCTAAACCATCGAAGGCGACTTCCAGTCCTACCTGCAGAAGCTGGCACACTGTCACACCGTCGACTGACCTTGATCTCAATATCGTAGTACACAGAGAGTGGGGAGGTTCGTACCCTAACGTGCGGTGGTAGAGGAGTCGGTGGCCTTGGCTGGACGGGCGGCACTCCTGGGGGAATCGCTCGCCCTCTTTCTCGCAGTGCGGGATGAGGTCCCATACCCCGAATTGGTGACCGCTCTTGCTTTAACGCTGTTGAATGACAATTTAAATTAAAAGTGTAATTTGGGAAGGAGAATATTTATGGTTGAACTGGAATTGTATTAATGCAGGGTTTAGTCGTCGTTAACTCCATGTTAAAACGTGCATTTCTTACACGAAAACACAAAAAAACTTTATTATTGACAAAACATGTTAATTACAGATCACCTACTTTGTTATTATCAATTTATTTTCTTAATAATTAATGTACCTACATATAAAAAAAAACACTTTTCAAATTAGTCAACCAAACACACAAGGCAGTTTTGTTTCAGTTAAATCATATTTTTGGGGGCAAAAAACTTGTCTTTAGTTGTTTAAGCCATTTGCGGTAACCCTAATCCAAAAACTGAAATATAAACTTATTACAGAATTCCTTATCGCGATGGTGTGTTAAAAAATTCCAAATATAGAAGCATCATAGATACTGTTGACTCATTGGCGTCAAGTTGCCAACATGTGATTAACAGCCAGGCGTCGACCCTCGGCTCTAGCGGGAAATATGTGACCCGAAAAGACGCCGCGACCAAACTGGCGCGGATAAAATTCATGATTACTAGGCACAAGTCATAACTTCATGGCGGAATAAATGAACTTACGAGTTAAAGTTATAATTAAATTATTTTTACGGACCGAAAGCGCTTATTGGCTGGCGTTCCCTACAAAGGTGCTTACATTAAACAAAGTATACTTCATTTTTTTAAAGTATAAAATCTTTGTAAAGATTGCATAATTATGTACTTAATTAACGAGACATCTCCAGCAAAAATATAGATGTTAAAATAAATTTAAATTCCGCTATCGCTTATCGCTCAGACCAACGTTGGCTGTACAATTCGACCCAGTTTGTCAATTGTCGTATTACCTAATTTGTGTATAAAACCATATGGGACCAAGGCCCGCAGCTCCATCGACATAGACCACGATAGGCCAACGGCTACGCAAATCGTGCGGACAAATTGTTTACTTTATGTAGCAGATGCTCAAATTGTTTCCACGATACGTCATTTCTCGGTAAAAAAAACGGATGCCAACAATGACTATTTCCAAAAATGATATCACTTTGACAACATGTAGTTTTTAAACACCCTATAGAAACAAATTGTCTTATGCCAATTTTTTATTAGACACAGATGTCCTGAAAAGATCACAACCTTGACCAGAAAATCGGTAGATCAAACTTTAGGATTAGTATCTCAGACCACCGTACTTATCATTTAACTGCGCTACTGCGCAAGTTAACACCTTTACTGGATTGTAGGTTTGTAGGACTGTTGAGGTTGACTTATGCAAAGTTGTCTTAGAACGATGTCGCTGAGTAAATACGTTAGATGCGCTTGCGCAGTTTCGACATAAGAGGTGCGACGCTAAGTGCCGTGCCACACTTACTGACGTTTAGACATCATTAGCACACGATCCGTTTTGTGAAATATTTGAAACTGAACACAAGTAAAGAGAACAGTGGAGAAAGTTCAAAGATTTCCATTCAAGTTTTACTAGAATGCCTATAAGAAACATCATATATCAATATTAAAAAAAAAAACTTAGTACTAATCACAGCTTCACTATATTTGTTAGGAACAAGGCCTATTCGATCTATACACAAGGATATGTGGCATAATAATTTGCCCCTCATAACTAATATATTTATTTAACAAAGACGTGTGAAGATCATACGTTTTTACGAGTACCTACCGATCTGTGAATATTTGATTTATGCTTTATTTATAAAGAGAAGCAATTTTGAATAAAAATTGTAAAATCAAAAACTATAAGAGAAATTCACAGAAGCTACAAAATGCACATAATTCTTGTTCCCATTAATTCCCATAAACTTTGTAACAACATTGATTGTAATTTAGGTAAACTGCGAATAATTGTACTTATTACTTATCAGTTTTACCCGTAACTTTGTTTTTCTATTAGAAGGTAATATTTAATTTGCATAATAAAGATGGCAAAGAATTGTCCGTGGTTCATAAGTCCATAAGTAACCGCGTGACGGCCGCGCCCCGTCGCGACCTCACGCGGACATCTAACAATGTCGTCTCAAATACTTTTGTTCTTAACAAACGAGAAAACGAGTCTTGAGTAGCGTCACTAACCGAGACGCGAAAGCGGTACACTGTTTACATTTGCGCATGAACCGGAAGATACACAACGGAATATTTGTCATACGACTTCTCTCCGGTCAGATTAGTAATCCAAAGATTTCTTAAACGAACCCTTAAAAAGGAATGCATTACAAAAATCATTCACTTATTGAAGACAAGCATCAGTTAAAAGCGTCGGTGGCTTAGGGGTTAAGGTTGACTTGTAATCTGCAGGTCCTCTGTTCGAGTCCTGCCATGTACCATTTTTCCTACGTTCTTACGGTGAGGGGAAACATCGCGATGCAACCTGCACGTATCTGCAAAGAAATTCAAAGATATGTGTGAAATCAAACCGCACTGGGCCAGCGTGTATGACTATGGCCTAGTCACCTTTAACATAGAGTAGGCTCCGAGCCCCTCAGTGAGGACGTATAGTGAGCTGATGATGATGATCTGACTAAATGTAGATTTATTAGAGGTATGCACAGCAAAGATCTGATAATGTAATCATTAAACGCTTCTATATCAGTAAAACAGTTAACTTTAATTACGCTATCTAATCAATTCCATGACTAAACCGTGTCATGGTACCAAGACCTAACAAACGGTTGCCCTTACGCAAAGAATGTTGTAGAACATCAATAGGTCGCATTAGTAGTCGCCACCATGCGCAGGCGCAGCACACCTCAGTGAATTTAAACCACATTTGACTAGGAATTCGTCACGATACGAATATGTGGTTATGTTACATCTACAAGTAACTTGAATTTGTTTAATAGTACGAGGTGAGTAACGACTAAAGCTAGACAGTGTTATAAAACAAATTGATTGCTACCAATAGACAATAAGAAGCTAGAATAGGAATATATAAAAATGTTATATATTTAGCGGTAAAAATAGGTTTATTATTTTTAAATCGTTCATATTCCTTAGAATTTTTTTCATAAATATTATGATGTCGAATGCGCAACATTTCCTGGAAGGGTTTTTACCAGGAATTCGTGTTCAGGAATATTGTAATGTACATCTGTTTTATTTTATAATAACTTTTAGGATTCTATTGCAAACGATATTTAAAACGATAATAACAGGATTATATTTATTTATCTTTAAAGTTTTCAGAAACATAAGTTATAGAAAATTTTCATAATTTCTACTAAAAAAAAAACAAAATGAGCCCACCTAAGATGGCCTTATAAGTATATATTTTTTTATTCAAGAAACACGTAAATTCTGTATAACATGTTCAATTTATTTACATTATGTAAGCATTTGGGGTAGGCAGACATTCCACATGTGGGGTCATCAATTTCCCACCAGACCCACATACTTACATAAATCTGTATGGAGACCTAATTCAAACGTTAAGCATTGCAAACATTCGCGAAGTATGCAAACATCAAAGTATAATCTCTTGGTTAGCTGACATTGGTCTTTGAGAAGCTTGGCGCACGCCCAAAAGACCAGGGCCGCTAAAATCGCTCACCCACTTCCATCTTGTTTGTGAAACTATGAATAACAAAAAGCGCATTATGATTGATTGGTACTCAATTATAAGGCGAATTGAAGACAGATATATTTTTTAAATCTTTGCAACGCAAGTACTAAGAAAAAGGAATAATTCAAATCTTAGTAACAACTGGCCAGTTACTACAAAAAGGTTAAATTTTGTAAAAGATGAAAATCAAATCCTTTTTACATTAAAAAATTCCTGATTATTTATGATTAACTCAAAAACTGTACAAAAAAAATGCAGTTTATTAATCAAGTGCTTGTTATTTGATGACAAATTAATATTTTTTTTCATTAATATTACTGGCCAAAAATGTTAGTGGCTAAACTATAAAACTTCATAACTGTTAAGATTAGTATAAAATGCGTTCCACACTAATAAAATCAACTAACTGTCCTGCTGACTCCAAGAGTTCAATGCTGTATGAGTGTTCAAATACAACTGAACACCAAAATGTTCCTTCAAGCATGAACTGTTACTACTCTTCATAGTTTCTAGAAGCATCTTTGTTGTCTTGCCCACATTGTCACTCCGTTTGAGAAAAGCAGCTATATCGAGACCACATGTCTCGTTCACTGCTTTCCGGCATTCAGCCGCTGCATAAGGAGATAGTTTCCCACCAACCCCAACAGCTGAACCGCAAACTTCATTGACAAGCTCCAGCACAGCCACTTCCGTTTCGAACATAACCTCACAGCATCCTAAATATTTTTACAATAAATTGAAAATTATTCAATAACTTCTATATAAATAATTGGAGCATCGGTGGCTCAAGGGTTAAGCACTTGACTTGCAATTGTAGGTCCTGGGTTCAATTGTATAATGTGTCAATGTGGTTTTCAATTTTTGATTTACATATGTACATTTATCCGACATTCTTATAGCGAAGGAAAATATATGTGTTAAGTCAACCAGCACTGAGCCAGCATGATTGACTATGGCCTAGTCACCCCAATCACAGAGTAGGATCCGAAGCCCTCAGTGAGCTGATGATAAACTGATTTTTTTAATTAATCAAGTAACGTGACAGCCATAATATTAAAAGATAAAATTTCCTACAAAACAATTGTTAGTTATGATCTAAACCATATATTTTCCTTGAATTATCAGTACTATATGAATTAATAGGGTCAAATGTTTGTTAAAAAAATTGTAACTTATAAAATTAATGAGTGTGATTGTAACTGTTCAACATTTTAATTAACATTTTTTTTGTTGTTGTTTTCAAACATGTATAACTTTGATAAATTAATCACATTGACTACTTTCCTCCATCAATTAAAAGCATATTTTGTTTTGTTATTCATTAAATTGTAATGGCAAAAATATTTTAACTATTGAGTCAGATAAAAGAATATATTTTATACAGAATCCATTTTATTCCATCTGTATAATATAGGTATTTTGAATAATATTTTATACAGAATTAAAACTTAATAAATCTGTAATGTGGACATGACTTTTATGTTTCTTTTTATTTGATTTTTTAACTAACATTTTATCACATTCAATGATGTAATTTTTTATTATGTTTTTAATCTAGACAAAAAGAAACAGGACTTTAACAGCCAGCAATCATAGCAATCATATGTGGACATATTTTTTATTAATTAAACAAGTACCCGCCTACCACATTCCAATTAGAACTATTGTAAATACAAAAGCTTAGTGTCAACAATTGAACCAAAGAATATTTAACTAGACAAAAGATAATATTGCAAAAGGCAAATAAATTCTTGCTTCATGATTAAGCTAGCAACTCATATTTTAAGATCAACATGGTCATATATAAAAACATTTAACGAATTATTGTAAAGTTCTTTTATTAATTCGAAACTAATCAGTTGCTTCAAGAGATAATGTTATTTTACTAATGGATTTATCATATTACTAAGGGACTAAATGGCTTTTAATACTTTTATTATTTGTATTTTTTCATTAATTAATCATCGACCTAATTAGATTTAGTGCGCGATGAAAACGTCGCGTAATGTGCTGCTATTGACATTGAGCTAAAGTTATAAATACCGACGTTACCTGCCTCCCGGTCGAACTGGTTGGGCTTCAGCTGCTCCTGGGTGTGCCCCAGGATCAGCGGGGACAGTATCCTAGGCCATAAGACGGCGAAACACCCCACAACAATCACTAGAACGAACATTGTCTTACGCGGCCCCAACACTTCGTCGTTCGCCATTCTCTCGTGTTTTTCGTATCGGTTCGTCACGCGCGCACAGAGCCGGTCGCACTCTACGGGAACATCGTCGTGTATGATTAAAAATAAATATCATCCACGGTGCAGCCGCAGCGAATCCGGCGAGAGCACAATGACAGCTGTCAGACTCGCCCCATCGCGCGCTACGGGAGCGATCGCAATTCGAAATTTCTTTACGGGAGCATCCGCCTTTAAGTCTTCTCTCGTTGAACGCCGGTGGATTGAGCTGGCTCGATGTGACACAGCCGTATATCAACGTCAATCAGCTATGCCGACATCTTGCCTTCCCAGCCACCGGCTAAGCTTCCGTTTGCATTTTCAATCACCGTACTTGAAATATTGCCGGAGTAAATAAGCGTTTGGTGGGCAAGCGTGCGGCGCTCGCGAGCAGGCCTCGGTACAATATGCCTGGGCGCGGAGGCGGCGCCGGCTAATAACCCTTCCCCACCGCGGCGTGGTCTACACGCGCTCAGATGAATACCAATTAGACACTCAATGTAGGTACATGTCATTAAACTAGCATAAGGCACAAGAAAAAAAACTCCCTAAACTTGACATAAGTATGTTTCCATCGAATATTTTATTATCATAGGTGCCCGTTGCCCACCAAAGTTGGTAACTACAAATTGATAAAGAACATTCCATTACGTCACATGCGTCTTCATGTATCCAATAATGCTATGACCAATGTTAGAAATTAGTTATTAGTTAGAGTAAGAACTCCAATGACTCCTCAAGTGATCATATTTCCCGAGTTCAGGGTTAAGGTACGGTGCTCAAACATGTGAACAATTACTTCAATTTGTTCTTGGAGTTTTCCTAATTGTGGTAACCCTATGGAATCAGTCATAATAATAAATTTTCAATAAAAGTTTTAGTATACCGTGGAAAAAACATCCGATAGGTTCAGATTTCAAGACACCAAATAAAATCTAAGACCTTAATACGTTTCTTATCGCTATGGATATATATTCAGCTACGGTTGCGCTTACGCTATTGTAAGCAATTAAACATTTGTTATTCCTTATTCCTATTTGTAATTGTTAAATTTGTAAAGCCCACATTTCTCCGACAAAACACACAAGACTAGCATTCATTTGAATTTCATCTTTGTACAACGTAGATCTTTAGCTGCAGTATTTTACACCTCAAATTATGTTAGTTTTTCCATTAACACGTTCCAGAGTTTACCTGCCAGCTATTGTTTTGAGACACGCTAAGAATCTGCTTGTCGTCAAAGGAATAAATTAAAGTGAAAAAAATACTCGGAGCCTATCGTTTTTTTTTTTCATTTCGACAGTTAAAGTGGCCAGGTTATCATTATTCGGGTCACATAGACCCCCTCCTACGAAACAATGGGTAGGTAGCGCTCCTTCGGTCGCAGGAAGCGACGCACGCGCAAGTGTTACAAAATGGCCGATACCGCCATATATTAAAGCGTCGAGGCGGTTATAAGTCTGTCTGGATGCGAAGGAGACAGTCCGCCATAAGGGGAGAGGACATCCTGGTCGGTTTCCGCTGGACAGTTTTGGCTTTAGGGTTACGAGGAAATGCCTCATTTAAATTCATGTGACGGGGCACGTGCTTCCGTATGATGGTGAAGTGTCAAACCTTCATTCGGTAAAAGCTTACTCATAAACTTCCTTAATAAAATAACACATTTAACACGCTGTGGAAAATTTTCTTCCAATTTAGGATCGAAGCTAGGTTATTAAACAAGTAATGTGTTTACCCAAAGGAAAATAGTAGGAAACGAACTAAAGTGGGGATTAACCTTATCTAATAGTTTTTAAATTAATAAGTAATTATTTCTAAAACTCTTGCAGGTTTATATTAAAATGTAGCAAATAAAAACCACAACTATAATACGTAGTCTTCAAAAAGACTCTAATGAAATACTTACTTAATCATATGTTTTGTTTAAATAAGTATTCTTCCAAAATTAAAAAGGTAAATTCTGTTTACAGTAACACGCTTTCTCTTCGGTTGGACAATGATTCAATATTGACACCGACATCTTAGATTACGAATTACGAATTGCGAAACATTAGGTCGTGAGTTCGAATCCGACTACTATCTTCTAGCATCTGCTAGAACTTTTGTTAATTTGAAATGGTTAAAGAGATCTAACTAGTTTATTATTTGTAAATATAAAATCTTACTAATATTAAAAATGCGAATGGATGCATGTTTGTTATAAGTTATCTTCAGAACGGCTGCATAGATCTCGCTGAAATTTGGCATAGATGTAGAAACATAGCTTGGCTATTATATTAACACATAAGCTACTAATTTAGTTTTTTTTTTATTTCACGCAGATGGAGTCGCCGGCGACAGTTAGTAGATTTATAAAGTAAGTTATTGAATGTTATAATTTATGAGTGGATGCGTTTTTGATTTGATCTTGTGTTGGCGTAGCTCTGAGCCCGCGGATCACAGATGAATGGATTCATGATGTAACGAATGACTCATTCAGTTAATCACGCAATTACGCCCTCATTGAGACGACTACGAAGATTGTACATCTTTATATGTTTATTCTGTTTATTAATTTTGTAGTGCTATTATTCTCACGCCTTTTATTATGTTAAAATTCATAGTTAATCATTCATAGAATTCCCACATTTTGATATCAAGTGAAAATGCATTCTGTTTGTACAGCTTCACATAATATCATTCATAATGATAACTTTATTCTTCATCTCTCTAAATCTAAATCTTTAGACAGCTTTTTGGCCAGTATCAATACAAATTAAAAATACTGCAGATAAACAACAAATAGTTCGAGATCGAATATAAAATTCGGTAGTTAATAAGAAAGGGCATCAGTGGAGTAGGCAGAGCTAAGTCCCAACAGTATACGCGCCTGTGGGCGTGGCCTTCGTAACAAATTTCGCCCACATTTATTATTTATCACATTAACAATTTATTTAATGCATCTTTAGAGCTTGCAATTTTGGAATTAATATTATGAATATATTAATTCAAAATGTCGTAGGAATAAATCGAAGGAGGTTTTACGCAAGGGCTTTTGATGGTTTCAATTCATGCATCATAATATCGCGTTTTTTATATCATACGGTGGCAAACGAGCGAGCGGCCACCAGAAATCGCTGAACTAGTGAAGTGACCGTTGCCCATAGACATACGCAATTGCATATGCGTTGCTTTCCATACATCCTCTCATCCGGAAAGTCCACTTCCACTTCCCTTCCTTTCCTTATAAGAAAAAAGGTGGGAAGGGAAAGAGGACTAAATTATGCCCCCGAGACGCACTCTCATCAGAGGAAACGCGGAATTGCTTCCACTTGACGCCTGTCTTCTGTGTGGTCGTGGTATTTCACCGAGCGAGCCGGGCCGATTCGTGCGAAGATGTTAAAGCGGGCTCTACCACTGTTAATGTAGAAATTAAATAGGTACTTAGTTAATTGACAATGACGGCGACACACTTTGATTTGTAATAACTATCACCACACCACACATTACAATCCTGACTTCGATACCGAGGTGTTATTTCGTATTATGTCGTTACACATTTATCCGATGCCCTTACGGCTAAAAAAAACGTATGCAAGTTGCACATATGAAGAAATGCAAACATGTAAAGTTGACCAATCACCACTGGGCAGGCGTTACTAAGGATTAATCATCATTTATCTAGTATCAAGTAACTGTGTGAAGGCATGTATTTAGGGTGGCGTGTAATTGGTAATTAAATATTACGGTGGCAGTGTATTACCATCGCAGACAGTAGGGGTAAGCAAGAGGTTGCGGGGTACGGGGCGCAACGCATACTTACGCGTACCGACGCCATTGTACAAGTATCCGTACGCGCTGCGCATACGCATTGCGTACGCACCCGATTTGACCGATTCAAAGAACATACGTACGAATATTGTCAGCTAAAAATAAATTAAATAGATTTAGTTATAAACTTATTTCTATGAGTACGTTGGTACCTTTCACATTTTTTTTCTTTAAAAAATAATGGATGACGATTTACGAATTCAAAGCCAATTTTGCATTTTTATTCACTCCAAAATAATTAATCTAGGTAATATACATATAAATATCGTAATTGTTGCTTCAGGAATAATAATAACAAAACTATGTACCTACTTTATTATCCGGTTTGTTCTTTATGACTTGGAAGATTTTTTTTCTGGTTGCAACAAGTTTCATTGCTTCCTTATACATACATCACTTTCATACAAAATTTTGTACGTGTAAAATATTACTGTACAAGTCTAGAACACAAATAGTAATCGACGCAATATCATCCCGTATGTTCTACAAGTTTCACTTGTCAAACAATATGACACAAGAAAGAAAAGGGAAACTTTGAAAGTTAGAAGTATAGTAGATATTCATGAAACATTTTATTACATATTGCTACACTTATTCATAGATTGTTACCTTTGCAAATTGTTTTTTTTAATATAGAGTTCCAGACTATGTTTTATACCCATGCGAAATTTCATAGAAATATGCTATAGAGACACCTTCAAACAGTAATCCATCCATCTAAACATTTATAATATAAGTATGATTCCGTGACATTAGCAGACCTGTGAGGCTAAGGTTGTCTCAGATTACTTTCAAACAAATATAAAATATGAATAACTAAATACCATATTTAAAAGCGGAGTATTGTGTTACTTAATAAGCGTGTACTTGTAACACTCAAGGCCATTGGTTTTAGCGGGAACATGTCAAAATGGAGCGCCGTCGCAAGATGGACGCCCCCCGCCGCCCTACGCCCCCGTCGCTAAACGCAAGTTCACGAGTACACCGTAATATTGATAAAGTTACCTTGACAAAGATGTAACTCATTTGTAAACGGTAATATGTAAAACAGACTTTAGTATTTACAATACATTCCATTTTAAACAAATACACCTATAAATAATATGAACGTTGAAAGATCGAAAGTGTAGGAAAATTATCCCTAAGGAAATATGCCCAAGACAAAATACATGACTACGACTACCAAGTAAACCTCACAAATATTCCCCCGCAATCCTACGTGACTAACTCAAAAGTCCAAGACCTTGTTTGTTTTTTTTAATTTTTTTTAGAATTTAAGGCTGTTCCTTACGTTGAGTTCCTAATTAGAATTTGCCACTAGACGAACAAAATAGATTATATTATTCGAGAATATTTTTGGTCAGAATCCTCGATTTGAAAATCTCTTGAGCGATTGCAACAACCAAGTATCTCAGCACTTTCTTCTATTCCTACCAATTAAAGATATGGCTTCTCTTTTCTTGTCTATTCCTGCACTAATCCTGGCCTAGGATCTAGGACACCGTTATAGTTCTAATAATATTTGATATTTCCCGCGTATTGTACTGAAATATCAAAATCTAGACTACATAGATATTTTTAACTAGATCTACCTAACTGTTCTAATAATGTTGCAATTACTACATTGGACCACATCTTGGTCATGATCATAAACAAAACTCATTGGAGGTCTCATATAGAAAAGTAAATACGTCAATTTACGCTTTAATGTTCGAAGCAACTCTATAATGGAAATATAGTTGTCCTTATTCGTCGCCGAAACCATTTGTTGTTAGTTGAACAATCGACAGTCCGTATTGGTACGATTGGTCACCGCACGTCGCCGCCATATTGGATATCAGTATGCGAGTCGCGTTTCCCGCCAAAGACGTTCGTTCGTGGCTCGCCCAACGCTCAATAGAAAGAATCATGATGAAGGAATTTGTGTACGGCTTGTATGTGCCGTGTATGATATACGATGAATTAATAATAAGACGTTTCTAGGAACGATAAAATTTTAAAATGCGTGCATAGTTTTATGCATATTGACTGAACCATTGTGCCACTTGGATCTTATAAAAGTTTTGTATCCGTTAACATTATAAAATACAGGTACAAAAAAAATTATGAACAGAATTTCTTCATGAACATCATCTTCCTGGTCTTATCCAACCTTAATGTTTTGGGCTACTTTATTAAAGCCGGCCATCTAATAAATAGTAGTAATTTATTTAAATTTCATAAAAATGTATTAAAAACAATCCATAATTTTTACCACGCCTTCAAGTCGAGTTTAAGTTCAGAAAATGTCACAAACAAATCTAAGACTCAAGCAGACTCCAGGATTTTATAAAGTTCTAGTACGTAGTATACCTCTAAGAATTTTACAAATTGAACTCCGATGGCAAATCGGGGTAACATTAAAATGTGTTTGTATGTTTGTTTGTTTTGCGGTTTTTTGTATAACGTCATGAATAGTATTATATTATAATACTATCGTGTAATACATAAAGGCTTAAAGAAGTCTGTGAAGAGAAAACATTTTAGCTGACCTAAGCAAATAAAACATTTTTTTATTTAATCAGAATCGATAAAAAAAGTGAAACTGAAAGAATTCAGCCAAGCCGCTTACCGTAAAAATAAAAGATGAATGAAATAAATAAAAAACCGGTTCTGGCAGAATATACTAAACTAGTGACAAAAAAATGACAAACAAAAACAATCGATAACATAATGACATTGACAGTTGACAGCTGGAACTGGAAAACAAATTGTTCAATTTAATTCAATTCTTTATAATTATTGTTTTATAATAGTTGATATATAATTATTTGACATAAATAAAAAATATGCAGGCCTTTACAAGTATTAGGAATATCATATTCATAATAAGTGGCGGTGTTTTAACGTTTGTTATATTATTTATTTTTGCGAAAAGGCAAATTACTAGATTTGCTCTGAGATCACGTAGGGGACCTCATGTACCAATTGGTGCGGATGCGAAAAAGGTGAGATTTCATATCTAAAACGTACTAACTGGTATTATTTAAGACTAGAGCCTTGCTATCCCATCAAAGACAAAAGTTTGTTTCAACTGAATTAATACTACGCAAGGAATTAAATATGTGAAACATATGATAACTATATATTTTGTCCTATATTTCTAATGTCTGTTACGTCAGAGTTTGAAGAAAGAAATAGAGCGGCGCATAGAAGCAGTACCTCGCATAGTGACAGAGCCTCGTCTTCTGAGTGCCGAGCCCTCACATTACATCCTAGAGCCTCAGCAGCCTTACCACTACAGATTCCGTGCAGTCGATGATGTTAAGACTTTAGGTATGTTATGTTTTACTTTGATTAATGTTAAACTACTTGTTTGTAAAATACATAACTTAGATCACTGGTCTAGAGATGGATAGACTGGATAGATTAGAAAAATTGAGCACTTCCTTATTTTACCAGTGGTAATTTCTTATTTCATTGCTATTGCACTTCAAATGTTTTTTTATGTTCCTCAAATTAAAAAGTAACTTTATGTTTAAGATATTATCAATTTTGTTTTCTAGGATTAATTTTTTTTTGGTTTTTACAGAAGAAGAAATAGCCCGTCAAGACCCAGGTCTGCGTCGTCGTCCACGCGAATCCTTACGCTCATTCCTGCTGTCGTCACTGGCGGCGCCACTGGATGGCCGTGGCCAGAAGCTTGTACATCAATTCTGTGATACGTATGAGTGTGCAAGACACCATCCCGCAGAGTTTGGAGACGATGAGTACAGAGCATATTCCAGACTTCTTTTAAAATTGTTGGACGCGTAAGTTGTATTTTTAGTAGAATTATAGAAGAAATTATAATGGTGCCTACTGTAGGTTTCAAGTCAATGTTAGATTTTTACTAAAAACTGCTACTACTGTATGATTTATGTTCAGTGCAGGAATGGTATAAGTGTTGGAGTATTCAGACTAATGTTGTTTTGTTCAGTGCTCGTTTGCTGAAAAGTGTGGGCGCGTGCCGGGGTGGGTCGCCGCGTGACAGCCCGCAGCGACGTCCGGCGCGACTGTTACGACCTGCTGCGCTCTCCGCGTTGCCCGGAGCCAACAAGCTGCCTGTGTTGCACAACCAGTATACTGCACTAGAGGTACCTACATACACACACTCTACAAATAGAATAAAGCATATCTCTTTTGTTCCTAGAATTATTTGGAAGTCTTGAAAGTTTAAAAAAAAACATGAAACTTTTGATTGTGACTCATACAAATATTTGATTGAGTTAAAAGATATTAAAACCCCTTTGTTTGTTGGCAAATTAGAGAGATGTTGCAAATATCCTCGAAAATTAAGTATAATTCCTGCTTTTTTAATTGAAATTGTAATATTTTTGGACTCTAGTTGAGGTCAATTTTAACATTAGTGTATGTAAAGTACTATAACTTGTAATATTTGTCCAGAACATGCCGGTGGAGTCAAAGATGGAGGATGAGATAATCAGAGTGCCCGTGCGGAGTCCCACGGAGCCCGCGGTGAAGGCTCCGGCCGATGAGACGGCCGTGTGAGGGCGGCGCGCCCGCCACGATGCTAAGACTCTCTGACGTGGTGCGGCAAATATAGAATAGAAGTGAAGTAGAATAAATCTCAAAGAAGGAAACAAACTGATATAGTGACATTTGTAAAGTGATAGTGTTGTGAAAAGTGCAAAAAAAACTTGAAGATTGAGATAATGCCTCAGTCTTATGTTTACGCTGGGTTTATTGTTGAAAATGTGCTTAAACGTATTGTCATCTCAGCTTTTTCACTGATAATGAGAGAGACAATTGTTTCTGTGGATATTTCTTTGGTAGAATCATTGTTATAATATAGTGATTAATTATTTAAATGTAGAATATTAGATTTAGGATATATTTGTATTGTTTAATGTATGTGTAATTTATCATATTAATATATGAAAATTATTGTGTTTATTTTTAAAGCAGAAAGGCAAGGCAAAGGAAGACGGCATTAATTAAAATGTTTAATGCTTCCATATTCATCTGACAATGTGCAAATGAAACTTTAAAATGTATATTACACTAGCGGACCCGACAGACGTTGTCCTGTCTACACGTCTTTAATTTGAATAAATTAATATGAAGTTAATATTTAATGAAAATTGTGAATCTAAACCATTCCCAGATCCCCTTGAACACACACAAAAAATTTCATCTAAATCGGTCCAGTCGTTTGAGAGAAGTTCAGTGACATACACACACACAGAAGAATTATATATATAAAGATATAATTAATAAATAAACTATTCAGATCCTCATAGCAATGCATCAAGTTAGTCATCGAAGCAACTATAACATTTTAAGATGTATTCCTAAAAATTAATGATACCTTAGTGTACTTTCAAATATTACATGAAAATATGATATTTAATAGTTAGTATATATTTAATATAGACAAGGTATTCACAACAGTGTTCAGTCATCCGTACTGACAGCGTTTGACATCGCGAAGTGGCTCTCTCTGAAACAATAACATATAGCTCACTAATTTGACCTAGAAATTTTTCTATGCTATTAATTTTTAATACGTCCTAATATGACTTAGAGTTGCAATAAAACGGAGAACTTACAATCTCATCCATATCTTGTGCGAGGCGAAGTTCTCCGTGTGCCTGAGGGCGAGCAGCGCGCGCTGACAGCACTGCGCCGTCGCCACGTCGCTGGTCGCCGTCCGCGTGTGCGACACCCACTCCAATATCTGAACATTAACAAACACCTCGCTAAATGTGAACAACAATATATCCGGCTCGAGGGACCTACGACGTACCTGCAGCGAACAACTCCTCCATTGGTCTCTAGCGAGCAGCGCGGCGAGTGCGGCGGGCAGCAGGGCGCGGCGCACGGCGCGGCTGCCGGTCACTTGGCCCACCTCCGGCTCGAGGGTCCAGACGCCGCTCAGCATGATCACGCTCAGCATGAACACGTCGAAAAGGTACAGCTTCGCCGACTCATCCTCGGTTCTGAACCGCAGAGTTCGAACAAACAAGACTATAGAGCGAGACAAAAACTTACAATTCTAATATAATTTACTGATGACTCACTCTGTGAAGGCGATCTGCGAGCGCGCCATGAGCTGCAGCAGCCAATCCTTAGTCGTCTCCGCGTCGGACGGCGCCAACTGCAGCGCGTTCACCATGCACTGCAGCGTGTACTCCTGCACGCTGCACTCGCATATGTCACACATTGACACGTGTATGACACGCGACAGTATTAGTCGACAAGTAAGATGTGAGAGACGGTACTAACGAGATGCATTGTGCGCAGGAGTCGATGACATCGTTGAGCCAGGTGAGCGGCGTGCGGCAGTCCGCGATGGCGGCGAGCACGGTGCGCACGCGACACGAGCGCACCAACGCGTCCGCACTCACCTCCCACCACCCGCTCGGTGACGTCATGCGCTCCAGGTAATTGCTGCTCAAATGCCCGCAGCACTCCAGGTACGCATGCCACGCCTACAAGTACATTCGAACTTCAACTTTGATACAATACGATAAAGATCATAATTCAAGAGGTCGTTCCGACTCGAAGGACCGAACTTCGAAGCCGAGAAGCAAAGAACGATGACGATGACAGTTATCACAACTCACCATGCCATTGTCAGGTATAACATTAAAGTACGTCTCTATGATCTGCGAGAGCAAGGTCCTGTTGGCGTCGTGTATCTTGTCACAGGCCAGGGCATCCCGCATGCACCACAGCAGCCGGACGAACAGGGGCTCCTCTCCCTTTCCCGCAGTCTTGCACATATTGGAGAAGGAGTCGCCGAGGCAGCGCTCTATTGGTCCGCGCAGCGTGTTGGGCGGCATGCCGCGGCATAAGATGGACAAGTTCTTGAATACTATCATTATGTCGGCTTCCTGTTACCAGCGAAGAAAAAAAAACAATATTGTCTGTAATCCGCCTTAGCCTGGACGGCTGAATCTATTTCAACAAATGAGGTGATAGATTAGTATCGTTCCAGTGAGTGTCATAGGGTTCCAATTACTCACACTGCACTTCCCCGGCTGCACGAGGACTAGAAAGTTCTCAAACAGTCTTCGTGCGGAGGGAGAGACGGGCGTCTGCCTGGCGGCCAGCTTGAAGCAGAGGTCGCGCCAGGCGGGCCCGCGGTGCAGCGCCTCGTGCAAGAAGCACAGGTCCAGGGGGGGCAGCGGCTTCGAGTACTCCACGGTCAGGGTCTCCAGGATGGCCAGGAGTACAGTGTCCGAGTACTCGAAGGAGGGAGATGTGACCTAATACAAAAGACTCCATTCTAGAATTTTAATATTACTATTATTATAAATTCGAATGTTTACTCGGATGGATGTTTGAACGTATCTCTAGGACGGCTCAATGGATCTCGACGAATTCGGTATGAATATAGAACATAGTCTGGAAGAATATATAGGGTAGTAATTTAGTTTTTTTCTTCTCTAGTTTATGAAAATAATTAGTGATAAGGATATATATGAGTAAAGCGGAACAGGTACCTGTTTCCTGAAGCATTCCATGAGACCCCTGAGCACGCTGCTGGGCAGCAGATGGGCGTAGGAGTGCGGCTCCCCGCGCCCCTCCGTGTTGTAGAGCCCCCCGCGGTAAGCGCGCACCTCCGCCCCCACCAGCGCGCTCGCCACCCGCCCCGCGCCCCGCACCGCGCACTCGCTGCTGCATCTGAACACCTCGCTCCACACCTCGCCTGCACCACACCCCCACACCCACATACTCCTCGTCGAGTCAACAACTTATCACTTTATTGTACACTTAGTTGTTCAATTAGTGGATCAACTAAGTCCTGGAATCAGGTCAGGTGGAGTCATGACCCCCATGACACCCTCCCCCCTCCTGGATCCACCATTGGTCACTACATCTCATATTGTAAAAATAAAGATTTCTTTGTAATGAGTAAACATAAAAACAGTAGGGCCGATTTCAAAAAATCTTCCTCCGCAACAAATCTACATTATACCTAAGTAACATAGGCTACTTTTTTACTTTTAACATCTTTTTTTTATTTCAAAACAGATATACATATTTAAATTAGGGTTGGAACGGGCGGAGCGTCTTACTTACATGGTATGTATTCCAGAACATCTTCCGGTTTCCTCGCAGCATCAGCCGGGGTCTTGCAGTGAGACGCAGGCAGTCGCACCGTGCTTCTGTATATCTACACACATCAACAAATAAACTAGAAACAATCTATTTAAAAATGTTAAATTGTCTTATAAACACTTGACATTAAATTAAGTCGGCAAAAACTGAACTGTTTTACCCACAATGTGTCATAGACAATAAGTTGTTCGTACTGTTTTACCGACGTTAACTTACCTCTGGTATATCAGCGAGTTTAAAATCTTCCAGTTTGAATGCGGCGAGAGCGTCGCAGGCAGCCTCCGCCAGGTCAGGGTGCTGCGCCTCCGCCAGACGCCGCCACAGCCACCGCGAGGCGTCCGACACCAGCCGCTCGTACTCCGGACTTGACACACGCAGCGCGGGTATCTCCTCCAACAACTTGCATAAACTACAAATAAAAATTATAAAATCGACACTGAAGGTTCCATTTATCACTTTTGAAATGGTCCTTATCACTTTATTGGCCATTCTTTTTTTTTATAACAGAAGGGGGTAAACGGGCAGCGTTAACACCGAGGTGTTCAACGACACCCATGGACATCAGCAATAACCAGAGGACCCGCAGATGCGTTGCCGGCCTTTGAGATGGTGATACGCTCTATGTATAAATATACTACATACTTATGCCGCGACTTTCTCAAAGGTTGTTTAAGTACGTAAACCTATAAACCGACAACCGGTGGACGAATGTCAAACTAAATTACACTATCTCACTAGCGCCCCCTTTTCAACGACAAAAATGACACAAATTTCCAAATAGGTTTTATATACATTTTGACATAACCGCGATAGCAGCGCCTCTTACCGAATTGTTTATATGTGAATGAAATATTTAGTACAGTTAAGTTACCTGATCTGGACCAGAGGTCGGGAGTCCCTGGCGAGGCGGGGCTCGAGTGCGCGCCAGGTGCCGGGCGGGGCGAGCGCGGCGCCGCGCCACAGCGCCGCCAGCGCGCACAGTGCCATCGATGTGGCAGCCGCACCGCTGCGGTCTGTGCACTTGTTCAGTATTGAAGATATCACCGATACCAGTTCTAGACCGTGACTTGACGCTCTGTTATACCGAAAATTTCACATCTTATATGCCAGAGTCACTGAATTATACAAATGGATTGGATATAAGACGTAGTATTTTGTGCCAGTTTGATTTCCACCATTTTGGCGCTGATGGTTGCGGTTTGTTACGGTGGTGTCAATTGGAACTAATAATATAGATGAATTAACTATCACGTAACATCAACAACCGCGTTTAAATCGGAACGAAGCAAAATTGTAATTTCCAAGGAATCCCTTATCCATTTATAGAGAACAGTGGTCAGAACAAATGCATTGTTGTTAATCTATTTCATATTTTTTTAATAAAAGTGCCAGCTGGAAACAAGCGCAGGAACAGTTTAATCTGTCCCTGCTTCGCTGGCTTCTTTTTAGCACACTTTTACACCAAGTTTGTGCCTTTTTGGTTTAATGGATGTTAATAAATGTTTTTCTTTATCAGTTTTCTATTTGAAAAATATAATTCTAACTAAGCAATATTTCGAGTGTTGTCTTATTCAACAATCTTTTCTTTTTTAGCTTAACCTCATTTCACAGATGCGCTTAACAGCGAGTGCTTTAGCTAAGTCGATCTCCCACTTGAGGTCATCAGGGCGGCCAGCGCGCTGCTCCACCATCAACTCTTGGAGGTACGGGAAACAACGCACCTACACATCACACAGACATACAAACAGAAAGACCCAAAGTGAAAGAAGAGAGAGAAAGACTAAAAGAAACAGAGCGACATATCTCGGCATGATATTTAAAACATAGAAATAGTCATTACGTTAATAATTTTATATTTATAACTTTTACACGACTGAACTTTTATTATTATAAAATACTTATTTACCTAAATAACTACATATATATGTATTTTGAATCAATATTAGTTAGTCATTTGACGCGAATGGCGCGCTTTCTTTACAAAAGTCAAGTGTCAAAATGTTTAGTGAGGGGACATAAACGTTGACATTTTAATAAGGCTAGTGTTGCGCCATACCGGCAATGTGTCGGATTTTCTTCCTAACAATATTTATTATGTTAAAAATTTAAGCATTGTTCTGAAAAGTCTTTGGATGTGTTTAATTATTTAAAAGTTATAGTTTTGCTGAAATTAATTAATTAATAAATACCTGTGTTTCAGCCAGAATTGTATACAACATTATGACAACAGAAGTAGGTACACTTTTGTTTGTTTTAAGTTTATTTAAAACATTCACTATTGGCGGCACATTTTCCTGAAAATGTCAAATACGATAGAAAATAAATCAAATATATTAGAGTTGTAGATATCTAAACAAAGCAATGTATCTGACTAATATGACAAATACTAAAGTTTAAATGGATGTTTGTTAGATCTCCGGCACAGCTCAACAGATATGGATGAAATGGCATAGATGTAGAACATAGAAGAACACAGGCTACTTATAAAGTGAAAAGCGCCAATAGCCTAATGGTTAAGGGAAGGGATTTCCGATCAGGAGGTCGGGGGTTCGAATCCCGCCATTCGACTATTGTCGTAAACCATATCCTAGCACAAGCATAGCGCTTAGTTGGTATGGTACAAAAAATATTAGTAAATTTAATTTAAAAAATCTGCTATTTACCAAAAAAAATTAATTCTGCGTAGACGGAGACGCGGACAAAAGTATTTTCATAATTTAAGTGTCATGTTATTGTGGTCGTGTAATACTAACCTTTGACATAGCCATTAACGGTAGACCCTTCAAGCATTCCAGTTTAACAGATGGCCGTGGGTCATTCGCTATGATATACATTAAAATAGGCAATACTGTTACAGACAAATCCTTTTTTACATTAACAAGTTCAATTATGACCCCTACTGCCATTAACATAACGGCGTCAAATTCCTCTTTCCTCTTTTCAAATATTATACCAACAAAGAAAGGTAAAATATCTATTTTTAAATTATGATTTGATTTAATTAATTGATTAAACCATTGTATCAATTTTTTGGGATCATCTCTCAATCGTTCCCACGTTTCAATGACTTTAAACATTTTATAAAGATATCCATCTGTATATAATAATGTTTGGAATATTTTGTTTGCCTTTAAATTAGGCATGTATAGACCGCTGTCTTCTTTATTTGTGTCTCGATATATATCAAGTATACTTGAAGCAACTTTTAATGCATTCGTTGTCAAATAAGATGGCAGATGGAGCCACTGTAAAGATAACGCGGCAAATGCGTTCAAACTTAACGCGGAATATTCATATTTACTTATTATATTTAAACCTGGAAGGAAAAGTTAATAATGTTATCATTTATGTTTTAATCTAAAAACAACTTTAAGCCTTCTACATAAGGTTTAGTTTGATATATTTTTGTATTAAGAAAATTCCAACTGTCAAAAATTGACACAATTTCAAACAATTGTAGTCGAAAAAAATCAAATTATATCTTTATCTCTATTTTATCAAAGTGAAGAAAAGAGATGGTAAAATGCATTTTAACCAATGGCAATGTTCCATTAAACACACTCACACAAGTTAAACAGTTCGTGTAGGTACAGGGCAGAGCTCTGTGTGAGGTTGTCAGCCAGAAGGAGGACAGTGAAGCCCGCGACTGTCCGCAGCACGGGCGCCTCGAGGGCGAAGCACCTCTCTATCAGACTATAACACGCACGGGGGTCACGCCTAAAAGGCAAGAAAGATTTTAATAACTAAACTACAACTGGGGCTGAAATGATGAACAATGAAATCCTCGTTTGAAACAAATTTTTATCTCTGTTTTGTCAATGATTATAACAGAGATGAGTACATATTTTAACATAAATTGCAATAGTTCAACTGACCCGTTTTTGAGCATTTCATTAGATATCCTGGCGAGGAATGGCAGCAAAGCCATCACATAGTCCCGTCTCTGCTGGTATATGAATGTGTCTGTTACAGCACTGTACGCCGCGAACGCACGCTCCAACAACGCTGGATTGCAAATCTAATTATACAAAATAATTAATTAAATCTATAATCAGAATACAGATAAAAAATATGTGACAAAATATATACAATACACACAATCATAATATATAAAGAACATATAAATCTTTTCAAATATCTTGGCGGCAATGTCTTCGGCGCGCTGCGCAATGCATCCCGTTGCACCCTGCTACACCTAAAATTGTGTTCTGCATAGAGTTAAGAGTCTCGTACAAAGTAAAGAGCTTATCTTCAATTTTTTTTATTCATAAAAAACGAGTTTTCATAGGTAATATTTATAAAAACAGTAACCTGTTGACAGGAGATGCAGTCAAGTAGAATTGAGGTCTGAGCAGTTGTCTGTGGCAAGCTGAGTAACATTTGCCATGGCCTGATGCTTGCACTCTTCTGCTGAGGATTGCACATCAGCCAGAAGAACACAGAACGGAGAAGTTCTAAGCTATTTGATGATATCCTGAAAAATATAGAAAATAATGCAATTTATATACACCCTTAAAAAATAACTTATAGTATCTTTGTACAATAAAAAACTGTGAACTATTCTTATTTTATTATTATAAAATTCACTACTAAACATAAGTCTCTTCCAAGGTATTGTTTACGTCCAAATGTGACCAGGACTATAGGAGTTGCTCTCATAAAATTTAATTACACTTACTTGTAATCAGGGTGTGTGCATAATGCATGCATTTGTGCAAGAACATCATCTTCAGCATCTTTATTTTTCTCTAGCACAGATATGAGGGGATGCACTGGAGACCTCAATGAGAACTGACATTTATATGGTTGACCGGGGATAAGACGCGACCGTAAGTCGAGAATTAACAGACCAGCCATTGTTGATATCGTGGCAGAGTAGTTGCTTCAAAATAAAAATAAATTAAATTATGTATTGTTGATTTCAGATGTACGTAGGATTGATTTTTGTACAACTTACTGTGCGGTTGGAAGTAATGTTATAACTGTAGACATAGTATGCCCAATTTCTAACACTCCAAACTCCACCAGAGCTAGTAGACCCTGGTATGCAGTAAGACTGACAAGAGTATTCTCCGAAGAACATTTTTCTCTCAGAAATTTAAGTTCTTCATTCTCTAACGCGAACTTTTGTTTTTCAGCCGGCTGATATTTAGATTTTATGGTGGAAATTAATTTGTCTATGGCATTAACGATTAAAACACTATTGTTTGTTTTTAGTTTATATTCAATTTCATCCATATTCAGTCTTTTATATTAGTAAAAAAATTATAAACAGATGTGTTTTGACACGTAACCTTTATTGATTGACTTCGGCAAATTTTAACTCCAGCTGATTTCTGTCAATTGATTGTTGGTTCGGTTTTATGCATCATAATAAATAATGAAAAAGTTTAGACAAGCTATTTTAAAGCAATTTGAACCTTGAAAATATAGTTTAATATGTTATATTAGAAAAAAAGTCGCAAAAAATGCGAAGATTTTATTAAAAATATGTATAAACCAATAAGAATGCAACATGTGCTTTTCTAAAATTCATTTGGCAGCACAGTTTGTGTTTCTGCTGCATGTTGCATGCATGACACATGACAATATCTGACATTTTTTATTGTTGTGTGAAAAACGAATGAAATAAAGATTTTATTTATTAAAACTACGATCTTGTTTGTTTAAAAGTGTGTGCTATCAATTTTTGTGTGAAGCCAACCGATAAAATGTCCACCCCACCTCGAGAGACCATACAAAAACAAATTCAGCAAGACTGGGCGAACAGAGAATATATCGAAGTTATCACGGGAAGTATTAAAAAGATTACAGATTTCCTTAATTCCTTTGGTACGTAAACGTCTTATATTTGTTTTCGTTATTTTATTCAAACTTTTCAACCAGTGTACACTATTAAATCATTAATTTCTCCCTCATTCTAGACATGTCTTGTCGATCACGGCTTGCGACATTAAATGAAAAATTGACTTCATTAGAAAGAAAAATAGACTACTTGGAAGCTTGTGTAAGTATATATTTTAACATATAATACATTTCCTGTATCACATAAAAGATTCTGTTATATTCAATAAGCTCTCGGTGACTTTTACTTTTACTTTTACTTTTCAGGTAACCAAAGGAGAAACTTTAACTTAAATGAGTTGTATCCAGAGGGAAGATAAGCATTTAATTCTTGTTTTAAACATATAAGTACTGATTGATTATAATAAGATATATTGCTTATCATTGGTTTCTGACACCAAAATCTCTGTAAAATGTATCATCATCCCTGTCTTTAACAAAACAGAGATAACATTATGTTTTAAATGGGAATATTGGTTTTAGAAACCCATAGTTAGAAGTTATAATATTGAGTTGAGAAATCAACTTAATTATAATCGTCAGATTGCATATTTGTTTTAAAAGCACATTTGATAGAAAAATGTTTAAAATAAGCATAGCATCTTATAAAATGTTGAACCAAGCATGATTATGAACTAATAATTTATTAGTTTCTAAAGAAGGAATATTTTAAATTAATAATTATTATATGACATTTTACTTAAGTTATTATAAATAAAGACAGTAATTTACTGAAACTTTTTATTTAAGCTCTTTAGATTAAACTGCTTCCAACATCAGAGCAATTCCTTGTCCGCCTCCGCAGCTGGAGGCAGCCACTGCTGTCTTACAATTGCCTTTCCTGTAAATGTTTAAATTTTTAGTACAGCAAGCAAATACAGTCTAAGTACCAACTATATATTTCCCTGTTACTGTTTTGGCACAAAAAATGTGCAACGGGTTATCACAGTAAGGCCCAAGTCCCCTTTGGACCTAAGAACCTTGTAGGATAAATCTACATACTCCGACATTAGGACCTGCAAACATATTTTTTGCTGTAACTATCGGGCTCAATTTATCATATTCAAAATGTCAGGTTACGTCTATCATACTATCTATTTAATTAAATAAGAAGAGAATTAAAGATTCATGTCAAATACCGTATTTGGTGCACCAAATGTGTGGCCATCCTGGCGCCGGTAGCAGCAACAGGATGTCCCAACGCCAAAGCCCCGCCGCTCACATTAACCCTACTTGGGTCTATTTTTAATTCCTTAATCGTTGCTAATGCGTGTATCGCTGTGGTCTCATTTATCTGTTGAAACATAACCAATACATAACAGTATTAACATTTTTTTTTTATTGAATGGTAATTCTATAGTCTGTAAAAAGTATTGTGTTACCTGTATATAAACGCGGGAAACACAAAGATATTTAAATCGCATATTTTCCTCTAACCCCCTAAACATTGATCTCTATAAATAGATAGGCTATTGCTTGAAAATGGCTGCTTTTGCTTTGTTCCGATTTAATCGCACTCATTGATGTTATTGGTAGTTAATTCTATCTATATTATGAGACCAAGTACACACCACCGCCTCAAATCGCTACCATCAGCGCCAAAATGGCGTATTTCAAATAGGAACAAAATACTATGCCTTTTAGCCAGTGCATTTATGGAGGTCAGTGCCGCCAAAATTTAACGCTTACCTCAAATATTTCAACATCTTGTATCTTCCTATTTGTGACTGCAAGTAACTTCTGAATAGCAGGAATAGCGCCTAAACAAGCCTGAGCAGGATCCACGCCGACGCACGCCCAACCTGATAACTTCGCTAATGGCGTTAGTTGGTGTTGGTTTACTGATTCTTCATCAGCTATTATCAATGCTGCAGCACCATCAGCAGGCACCTTAAAAGATATCCAATTAAAATTAAAAAAAAGATATTCGAAATTAGCGAAAGAGATTCGGTGGCTCAGGGTTTCGAATCCCGCCATGTACAAATGTGTTGTTCGATTTACTTATGTGACTGACTGACACAACATCGTGTTGCAACCTGCACATATCTAGTGACCCCTAACTTGGGTTCCGAGCCCCTCAGTGGGGACGTATAGCTGATGATGGTCATTCTAAATTAGTAAGTTTTGGTAACTTTGCATAGCGCAAATTGTCAATCATTTGAGAGACTAACAGAGAATATATTTGGTGCTAAAATAAGCTACACAAATATTTTTTGTACTTATTTTGCAAGTACCGCACGTACCGTAGTGTTACCAGTTGTAACTATAAATCCGTCGTCTACTATCGGCGGTAGAACTGACAATTCTTGCGCGGTTAAATCAATTCGAGATATTCGATCCGTGTTTATTACGATTTCGTTTTTATTCTTTACATTTATCGGTGTGATTTCATCATTAAATCCTTTTGCTTCGTGAGCTGAAATTTAAAAAAAATTGAAAGTAGTTGCTACAGGTTTCTGAAATCAACTAATTCTTCTTAAGTTTTGAATACATTCAAAAGTTACTAAAGTCAATTAAATATTACAACACCAATTTTATCGCACATGAATTTTTACTAACCAAATTTCCATTTTAAATGACTTTTCAACGAGTACTGATCTACTTCGTCTCTTGAAAATTTATATTTCTTCGCTACAACCTCGGCTATATGCTCCATACTTAGACCACAGTAGGTGTCGATTATTTGGTTCTTAATATGATCTTCCATTTGATATTTTACGCCGAGTGTGGTCCCAAACCTGACGTTGCGGACCAACATTGGCAGAGATGACATAATTTCAGTGCCACCCACCAAACTTACCTTGGATGAACCTGTTAAAATATCCTAAAAGACATGGAAAAAATATATTTCAACATTTGTCTAAAATAGACCTTTTCATCGGTGGGTTTGAAATATTTAAGTAATATGTAAAAGTTTCAACTTACCATACAACCAGTGATAATTGCCTGTAATCCCGCACCACAAGCCTTGCTGACTCCTAACGCTGGTCTATCTAAGGAAACTCCAGAATAAGTGCCGCAATACCTAGGAGTCTTTCCGCCATCGCATTGACTAAGCTATCGCCAAAATATATGGTTTGAACAATTATTTGAACGAGGAGTTCTTAGCAGTTATAATTTTAGAATTAAATGTAACAAAAACTTACAAAGTTAACATTCCCGACAACTGTATTATCAATTACTTCTGCTTTTAAATTAGCAGAATGTATTGCATCCTTTGCCGCCTCAGCGAAAATATGAGATGCTGGTAAATCTCTGTAAGGTCCTCCATAACTACAAAACGGCGTTCTCTTTGCTCCAACAATAAGTACACCTGGAATTTTAAATTTTAACACTTCTATTTGTCTTGGTGTTTTTATCTTAAAATAAAAAAAACAAAAGGAATTTATATATATAGCAACACTAGTGTTTCCATTTAACAAAAACTACCGATGATCAGGTTAAATATTAGGTGCGCAACTAAGTTCTCGCTGTTTGTCAGCAGATGCCTCTAGCATGGCTAAGAGCTGGTCGATTTTGACATATCCAAAACGTCATGAACCAAGCTTAGACATATGGTAAACAAACCGTTGCGACACATGAGTGATTTTGTTTTCGCATTATATACTTCTGGTCAAGTAAAAATGTCGAATTTCGTGCCAAACAATAGTCATTTGCGGGAAGTGTTGATTTTCTTTTTTCATTCGAAAAAAACGGCAGCTCAAGCGCATCGAGAGCTTCAAGAAGTGTACGGAAATTGTTAAATATAATAGTTAAAAATTTTACCAAATTCTACCAACTTAATCCTCATGTACTAGAGTATACTTTACTCTTTGTTCAAGACTTTAAACTCAACAGATGTGGTTCAAGGTTGGAATATTAAGATGCATATTATAAGAGTATTTAGTAATGCATTTGTACTAATCTTAAATGAATGGAACTTAATGAGTTAGCTTAGGTTAAAAAACTTACCTCTGCAGTTTAGCGCCATCAGACCTTGTTTCGATTCGTTCTACAGAACGGAATGCTTATTTGTTTTATGTTGTCAACAAAACAGATAGAGATAACTGTTATCACAATCATCTTTTTATATAACGTTATTTTTATGTAAATTTTATATTCATTGTAGCAATAACCTTGTGAGATATTTTACCTTCATATTTTTGGTATGGAATCTGACGTCTTAGAAATTAGATATCTGCCAATGTGCATAGCACTAACTTTTTAATATCGTAAAAGTTCAAAGTTGAATCAAAGACTATTGTGTTCCATCTTTTAACATTCGTAACATGTATATACTAGCTGTCGCCCGCGACTTTGTCCGTGCAGAATATAAGAAAAATTTAATAAGTAGCCTATGTATTTTTCCGGACTAAGTTCTACCTCTGTGGTAAATTTCAGCGTTGTCAAACCGTTGAACCGTTTTGGTGATACCTTCTAACAAACAACCATCCATCTAGACTTTCGTATTTATAATATTATAGTAAAATAGTTTGAATTAATATATGAAAACCACTTTCATAATATTCAATTTTTATTGAATAGGATATTTGTACCTAAAACAGTTTTAAATAAAAGATCATTTAAAAAATATAAATAATAAATATATTTTCCTTCATAATGTAACACTTGATAAAAAATACATATTCAACATTACTTCATAGTTGCAACAATTTTTTACATAAATATTTTTTTTAATATAAACCTCACAACATCAATGATTATGTACACTAAAATATACATAATACATTTAGCTTAACTTATGTATAAAAATGTAAATCACAATTTGTAATAAACACATTTCATGTAGCAAAATAGTGATAAAATTACATACAATTCCATACACAAAGATTATGTATTATAAAAAAATATTTTAAAAATTTATCAAAGCATTCATCATTCATCTTCTAATGTTTAGAAAATTATATATTTTGTGTAGAACTTTATTAATAAGATATATAATTTAAACAGTTTCAATCATAAGCGCGATGCCCTGTCCGCCGCCGATGCACGCGGATCCAATGCCACGCTTCAAGCCACGCCGTCTGAAAACAATAAAAAAAATATGCTCCTAAGCTTATATAGTGTAACCTCAAAAAATATTTTATCTTATTTTGATATCATACTAATATTATAAATGCAACTATTTGAATGGATGGATGTTTGTTATAAGGTAATTTGGAATAGATGTAAAATATTATCTGAACACATCGACTAACTAGTTAAGTTTTTTTTAATATCGCGCGAACAGAGTTGCGGGCGACAGCTAGTAAGTTATAAGTATTAGTGGACTTGAACCCCCAAAGCCAATGTATTTACATATTGTAACAAATTTGGACCCCCAAACCCCACATGAAACCCCCCAATGACAACTAGCATACCTGAGCTCATGCACGAGATGCGCGGTGATACGTGAGCCAGAGGCACCCAGGGGGTGTCCGAGAGCGGTCGCACCCCCGTTCACATTCAGCTTCTCCAGGTCCAGCTTCAAGGCTTTAGCACAAGACAGAGTCTGAGCTACGAATGCCTCGTTGATCTGAGTAAATTAATTGTACATATAAATAAATAAAAGCTTTGCTCAGTATTTTTTTTTAATTGTGTTTTTTGGAAATTATATGTAAGTACGAATTACTAATAAAATGATGAAATATGAATAATATTTTTCGATCTTACCGATAGAAAAAGTTTAATTTATGTTTAAGTTGATTATCGATAAAACACGAATAAAATGACATTTTCTAAAAATGATTCCTAGCTAGATCGATTTATCGCCCCCGAAACCCTCTATATACTAAATTTTATGAAAATCGTTATACTGTGAAGAGATAGGGAGGTTATATTTGGGAGCTTCTGTCCCGGGGGTCAACCTAAATCTAAAATATAATATGCAAACATTAGTATCAAAAATTCTGTAAAACTTGGTCAAACTAGACTTTTCAACTTCGGAAGACATTTAATATGTATCTACAGACAAAACAAAGTATAATCCAAGATACTATTAGATAATTATCCCAATTTATTATAGAAATGGTCCCAAAATGTAGATATTTTTAGGATAAATTAAAATAAAACCTACAATAAATACATTACATTTAAAATAATAAATCAATACATTTTATTGCAGAATAATTTTGTAAATGCTAAAGATTTAATGATGCCATTGTTATTTTTTTAGCGATAAAGTTTCATGAATATTCATAATTGATTTTATCATAATGGTTATTTTTATTATAATTAAATATTTTGTTTAAAAGCGAATAATTTAAATGTTGTTGAATTAATATAACTTTAGGAAAAGATTCTTTGTCTCTCAATCTCATACAATAATACTTAACACTTCTGTTGCTGACAGATACGGAACTTTTTACATGTTTTTATTCATAATTGTTATATTTTTGAATTTAGAACTTTATATGTTTTTTATTCCTTTTTCTCTATATTTAAAACCAGCAGTTGTAAATATATTCTTGTAACAGTGCGTGCTTTTCTGTTTATTTCTAATAATTCTATTCTATATTTTAATTTTATCTTTTTATTATATAACATAATATTCCAAAATTCATCCTAATCCAAACGCTCTTTCCATCCTTACATTTTCCGTCGTCTTTAACTTCTAAATCAGTCAAGATGTTTAGTCTACATGTCATAACGGTACAGAAATACATACAAACATGTATATACAAATGTACCAGCAAAAGTCATAGCCTCTACCTCTTATAAGTGCAAAAAAACTACCAGTAATTCCGATAGGGTTAATACATTAGTTATATTACTTGACTTACCGTGGTTTTCTAAAACTAAAATCTCCATTTAAAAAGTTTGTTATCTCTGTGTTATCATATTTATATTGAAAGGGATGATGATATGTTTATACAGATATTTTGGTCTCAGAAATTCACGGTTAAACCTGTATCATTTCGTTGAATGGTGTTTGTAGTTACATTGGCACGTCAATGTTTGAAAGTTCTTTGGTCAGGTGTGCCAACTGAATCTTACCTCAACCAGGTCAATATCATTGAGGGTCATGTTGGTGACCTTAAGCAGGTTCTCTATGGCTGGTACGGGTCCGATGCCCATGATGCTGGGGTCCACGCCCACGTACGACCAGCCCACCAGCCGAGCGAGGGGCTTCAGGTTCTTGGCGGCTGCCTCACTCGCCAGCACTAGGGCTCCAGCACCATCGCTTATACCCTAACCGAAACATAGAGATTTCATAATCATGAGATTTTTGCTTTCCATTCAATTTTTAATATTGAAGGAAAAACATCGTAAAGCAACCTGCATATATCTGTGAAGAAATTCAAGGATATGTGTGAAGTCAACACGCACTGGGCCAGCGTTGACTATGGCCTAGTCACCCCTAACTTATTATATGCTCTGAACCCCTCAGTACATTATAGTGAGCTGATGACGATACTGTTTTCGAAGTCTTCAGGAAAGTGGAAATATTTTTATGAACAAGGTAATGTTACCCATAAAAAATATATTGCAAGTTCCAAAAGATTGAACAAATCTTAGCCTCACAAATATCAAAGAAAATTTGTTTCTGAACAAGAAGCTATAGGATTTTGGATTTGGATGGATGGATAGATGGATGTTTGTTAGACGGTACCTCCAGAACGGCTCAAAGGATCTTGATGAAATTTGGCACAGATATAGAACATAGTCTGAAAGAACTCATAAGCTTATAAAGTTAAGGTAAGTCATAAAATTTGTAAAACATTGTGTAACTTACAGAAGCTGTGCCAGCAGTGACTAGACCTTCCTTTTTGAAGACAGGAGGTAACTTGTTTAGACCTTCAAGCGTAGTCTGCGGCCGCGGGTGCTCGTCCACCTCCACGCGGACCTCTTTCCTCTTCACCGTCAGAGTGAAAGGCTCGATCTCCGCCTTGAACACACCAGCGTCGTTCGCTGCAAAGTGCAAAATTACAAAGATATCTTTATAATGCTTCCAAGGTGATATCAAATAAGGTGACAAGGTTGAAGGATTGGACCTGGGGTATATCTTAAATATAGAAAAAGCTTAAACAATGGGATATTGAGAGTTAAGGGGTTAAACAGTTTTAAAATAACTCTTACCAGTCTTCCACCGTTGTTGTGACCGTAACGCGAAGTCATCCACCTCAGTCCTGGTGATCCCGAACTGTCCGCCGAGTTTCTCTGCAGTCATGCCCATCGGCAGACCGCAGTAGCTGTCGGTCAGTCCCGCCCACAGTGTGTCCTCGAATGCGTAAGATGAGCCCAGTGCTGTGCCGAATCTAACACCTCGCACCGCGAATGGAGCTTGCGACATATTCTCTACACCACCAGCTAAAGATATGTTAGCTGATCCAGTCAGAATATCCTGTGGAATTAGTACACAGTAATGAAGACTATAACCTAGTCACTTAACTTAGGATAGGCTTGGGGCACTAAGTGGCGACGTATAGTGAGATGATGATGAATGTAGCATAATAACGTTTTTCTTTAGGTTCGTCTACCAAAAAGCCTTCCTTTTATCTATAGGATAAAGGGTGTTAACGAGCAGCGATAATGCCGAGGTGTTCATCAACGGACATCTGAAATACGTGTGATGCGCTTTATAAAAGACCCTAAGTCGTAGCGGTTTGGAAATGCCGAGGACAGACCATTCCTCCTTCCTTCAAAGTTAACTTCTCCATAAATGTGTGCAATACAGTTTTATGGCGTCTGACCGTCTCAAAGGAATTTTCTACTTTCAATCATTCTTCTCAAGGATGGAAAAAGACGTTCTTTGAAAGATTCTTATATCCTGCTGCAGTAAGTCTTAGATGTTAGATGTGATAGTCATCGATGTAATTGTCGTATCCGTCCGTGACCAAGACCAAATTACCATGATTATGATTTCTATGTAGCTATTTTTACACAGTATTAATTTTAATCCTTTGTCGCGAATGACGTGCTTTCGTTACAAAGTCCAGTGTCAGAATGAATAGTGAGGGGACATAAACGTCGACCTTTTAGTAAGACTAGTGTTGCGGCAATACACTGGCACATTTTCGTATTTTGTTTCTAACACTATATACAAACCTGTGCGCTGTTAACAATGGATTGGAAGCCGGAGCCGCAGAGTCTGTTGATGCCGAGCACAGGTCGCTCCTGCGGGATGCCCGCCTTCAGCGAGGAGTGCCGCGGTGTGTAGATGCCGTCCACTTGCGACGACTACCCACAATGAAATGGATGCTAAGTCATTTGGAAGATTTACGAGTCATATTTCTTACTAATATACAAAAGTTAAAAGTGTAAATTTAATTATTTCATGTACAATAGAAAATGTCGCGAAAATATCATCTTGGTTTTAATTTTAAGTACAAATTGCAATAAAATGTAGGTTTTTGTTTTACTCAATGCTACGTTTATTTTAATTAACATTAAAATACAAGCCATTATATTTTTGTTTACGCCACGGTGATCACAAGGCGGTGGTGGATGAATGAGGTGTGGTGCAATGCGTGTTAACCTTAACTCTACTAGAATTATCTGCAAAACAATTATGTCTGTGATGTCACTATATGAGTACGCCTAATCACTAACTTAGGAGCACCTCATTGGCGATATTGGTCGGAAGAGTTATAACATTTTCCATCGGTTCTTTGAAGTGCCGACCTCATGTGACTTACCGACATGACCTGACCGATGACGACGGTGTCGACTTTGTCGGGGGCGACTCCTGCCTCGCGTAGGGCCGCCGTGGTGGCCGCCGTCTGCAGCTCCGTGGCTGACGTGTTGCGGAACACACCACCGAACGTGCCGAACGCAGTGCGCTTAGCGCCCACGATGAATATACCTAAGGACAAAACGTAGCTTCAACAAATTTCAAACAAATCTAAGAAATATGCCTTCCCTTTCCTTATAAAACTGGTGGGAAAATACAACTAAAATAAGGTCTCCGGCGCATCATCAGATGTGACGTGGAATTACTTTCATCTCTCGCCTGTATTCTGTGCTTGTGGTAATGTTGCTGCAGACTCTACCACCACTTTCTGGTTTACACCACTTCACGCGTCGATGGTATAAAGAATAAGTCTCATTGAACTGCCACTTTGTATTATGAAGGCTACTTTCACAGTCGCTTAAAGTACATTTCTCATATTTAATTGATACTAATTCACTCCCTTAGTGACCACTTAACGACTTAGAGTATGATAGGTTCGAATTTAGTAGTAATGTTTAGGAATAATCGCAAAACTTTATCAACTGCGGTATCTATTTACCCCAATCTAGTCATGCGATATTATAAAAATGTCAATTTGCTTTCGATATAGTACAGAGTTCACAATAAGTCAAAGTCCAAATGGCAATTTTCATGTAAGAAAAAAAACCCTCTAACAAGAATTTGCGTGTTGGTTTAACAATTAGATCTCAGTAACAATCGCACCCGAATCGTGATTCGGTTTTACTTGAATATATCTACTGTAATAAATGAATTCCAATAATAAATTGGAAGTTTTACAGTAAATATTTTTCTTATTAAATTGCAAACTTAGTGCAACTTTAAGTGATTATTGACCCTAAATTAATAATTTTGCATATATTCGTATTTATTTTATTCCACATACACAACTAAAGCTTAATTTACCATAATAGCAAACCTGATATTAAGGTCGTAGTCATTTTAATAACGGGTACCAAAAATTAAGTAAACACAATTAAAACAGTATTGTAAATGCGAGTTGATTTTATCGATTTATAATATTTAACATATTTGATGAATTACTGCTTATTAAAACCTTAATTCCTTTTTAATATTCCATAAATTAAAAAAAATAGGAATGCCGATTATAACTGGAGTTTGACCCCAAGTGATAAGGTCGAAGGAGAAATTTTATTAAGTAATATTAAACGTATTATTGTTCAAACAAAAAAATCAAACCTTTAACAGCTACAGACATTATGTTTTTTGAATTAAATTAACAAATAAAAAAACTTTATAAATTAACAAAACACTCTTCGAAACGTTGCAGAACGGAGTAATGCAACATTAACTACGTGCGCACAGATTATAAAGTGGCACCAAACTGAACTGAGTTTCAGAAAGATTATTTTATATACTCTTTGGATTATTTATAGGCGGAAAGTCTAGCTAGTATGTGACATGAAGGTGCGTTAACGAAATATAATTTTAGTGTTTAATAAACATTTTTACGCACTGTTGTGATAAGTAACACAACATAAATTGTTTATAATAGAAGTTAAAAAGTTTAACTACTTGTTATTTTTAATTTCAAAATTTTTATTCTATGGAATCTGTACTCGAACTGTCAAAACGTGACTGATGTCTATTTTCAACCAAATTTTATCTACAACTTGCTTCTGTAAAAATATGCTTATGCAATGAGCGATGGTCGCCCTGTAAATGGTCAATTGAAGAAATTTGTATTTCGTGGGAAATCCGCAAGTAACGGTGATACAAGAGGTGAATATTTGGAAATAGTAATTCCGGAGTTGTTGTCGGCAGGCTACTCGTTTTACACGTGGCCATCAGCACCGCTTTTAGCTTGGTATTTGTGGACGCAACGTCGGCATTTACGGGGCTTACGAGTTCTAGAACTCGGTTGCGGCACAGGACTACCAGGTATATTGGCTGCTAAGTGTGGTGCCCACGTTACATTGACCGATAGTGTTGCTCTCCCCCGATCACTGCTACACTTATCAGATTGTTGTGAAGCTAACGGGCTCGTGCCGGGCCGCGACGTCCATTTACTTGGTCTCGCCTGGGGTCTATTTCTTGCAGAAGTTCATCATTTGCGACCTGTTGATTTGCTTCTAGCTTCAGATTGTTTTTATGAGCCATCACAGTTTGAGGAAGTTCTTTCTACTGTTGCTTACCTACTAGACGGAACTGACGGACGATTTTTGTGTGCTTACCAGGAACGGAGCGCAGATTGGTCCATAGAAGCTCTGCTAAAGAAGTGGGGACTGAAAGGTTCACTGTTGGATTTGGATTCATTGAGTGAAAGCTCAGGCGTAGACTACAGGGCCTTGATAGGCGACAGATCTTTACATTTACTTGAAATAATTTCTGTTTAGGGCATGGCCAGTACCGCAAGAGCAGCTCGCCTGTACGTAGGCAATCTTCCCTGGACAGTTAGTCATCGTCAACTAAGAGAATACTTTGCTCAGTTTGGTCCAGTGCAAAGTGCTAAAGTAGTGTTTGATAGATCTACTGGAATAAGCAAAGGTTATGGTTTTATAGAGTTCTCTAATACATCTGCTGTTGCCAATGCAACAAATAAGCAACTCCACACTATAGAAGGCTATAATTTAACAGTTCAAGCCCAAAACAGTTAGTTTTATAGTCATGGCCGAGGCACTACCAGAATACCCTGACTCTGACTTCTCCGATGAAGATTTATCACCACTTGATATATCTTTTAACAAAGCCACAGACCATGTCAGAAAAATAACCTCAAAGCTAAATAATGGTCAGCTCTTAGAGTTGTATGGTCTATTTAAACAAAGTACTGAAGGCAACTGTAACACTCCAAAGCCAGGCTGGTTAGATGGAAGGGGACGTAAAAAGTGGGAAGCTTGGAAAACTTTACTAGATATGCCAAGTGATGAGGCAAAAGAGAAGTATGTTGCCTTAGTTGAGAAATATGACCCTGAATGGGGTGATGGAAGTGTTGAAAATAAAGGTGATAAAGAAGCATGGGTGGCAGTTTCATCACTCCGTTACAGTCCAGAACCAGAACTGGTGCACAATGAACTATCCATCTTGGAAGCTGCTAGAGAGGATCTAGGAGATAGAGTTAAAGATCTCTTAACTCAATATCCGGAGCTTAAAAATAAAAAGGATGAAGATGGGTTATCAGCATTGCACTGGGCGGCAGATAGAGATGCAGTTTCCGCTTTAACTGCTGCTGTTGAGGGTGGTTGTGATATTAATGCAATGGATGACAGTGGCCAGACCGCCTTGCATTACGCTGCTTCTTGTGGTCACGTTAGTTCAACAAAACTGCTAATAAAGTATGGAGCTGCTATGCTCAAAGATGAAGAAGGCAATACACCAATAGATTTGGCTGCTGATGATGAGATAAGGAACATTCTGGAAGGTGCACAGTAGTTTAGTTTTTTGGGCATTAAATAAAATTAGAATTGTACATTTAATTTAAAAATTGTAATACACAAAATAAAATTAACTATTAAAATAATTCTTATTATTATGGATGGGATTGAAGGATGACATATACTTAGAATTAGTGAAAATATTTCGTAGTTACCACACTTCAGAAAAAAAGTTCCCTATTTTTATTGCCTTGTTGCTATTATTACGTTACGAAAGTGACACGACGAAAGAAAAGATTTCGTTACTTTCGCAACAAAAAAATCTTATGCCTCAATTTTATAAAAATGACTGCTAAATAAAACAACTAATAAAGTAATAATCCACCCTGCAATCATATGATTTATTTTATTAACGAAATATAAAACTTATTTGTTATAGTGACATTATTGTTTTAAATCTCCGCAATGGCAACATATAGGCAAACTTTTTTACATACAAAATTTTTTTATCTGTTGAGTAAATTACTGTAAGATGATTTAATAATTTTCCCATATTTACATAATCTTGATTGCATCAATTGCCAAATAAAATTACAGGAATATGATAAAAAATAACATGTTTTACGTAAAAATATTTTATACTTGTAACCACAAGGTTTTTCATAAAAAACAAATTGGACTCTACAAGATTTAGCTGTTGATTTGGGTAAATATACAGTTAAATCTCTATAAGAAAGAGTCTTTGTCCAATCCAAATGGACAACCTCCATAAGTCAGAAACTCGGGTTAGAGGGAAACCTTTACAAGCAAGAAAAATATCGCGGTCCCTGACTCGCGCTCTATTCTTTTGTTGTAATGTCACGCAGTTATTTGACAAGTTGCTAAATAAATTTGGTCATTATTTTTTTTAATACTATAGATGAAATATATTTCACCATATCGTATAATAACGAAAAGGTTAATAATTTATTATCGAAATTATAATTTTTATTTTGATTTATTTCATGATTTAGGGTTGATTTTAATTAATTAGAAAAAGCAATTCATTTATGTTACTTAAAAATTATTTTCATTGAATTTTATACATTTTGTAGGTTAGAGTAATATTAAGGCATAACAGGACACGTTTTGCCTAACACCTAAATAAATTACAATAAAAATTACACAGTTTTCGCATATCGTAAGAAAATAATCTTGCACACTTAGTCCTAACTTAATATTAAGTTATTAGTCTTAAATATCATTATTCTATACAGTCTGTAAGAATTGCTTCGTTAGTTACACGGTCAAATGTGTGGGCGACTACATCGCCCAATATTGGACATGTGGGCCTAGCCCATTACCCAAAAGCCCATTTCTAGGACTATCCCAACAGTTGAGTGGACGTGGGTTTAGTTTTTAGCTCACTGTTGGGCGTGGGATTGAGTCCAGTCCATTCGCTAGTTGTCCTTTGTATCCTTGTGTCCTTCTCCTGAGTCCAATTGCTTAAGCAACCTGAAGAGCGCGGCCGCTTCCCTGATCCTACTGAATTCTACGCAAAACGCCTCCACTTCTATGAATAGTTCCTATAATAAAAATAAATTGACCTTAAAGATTAAACTAAAACTACTGCTACTACACATTAGACTAGACTAGAAAGATTATTGGCCACTAAGAAGCACTTTTACAGCGGAATCTTGGTCTCGTTAGTTTTGTCCAACTATGGCCATGTAGACCATTACCTTAACATTGATGATCTTGTTTCTGATGAGAGACTGCAGGAAGACGCATACGAGCCTGACGAGCCGGTTCTGCATGTAGCGGTCACGGATTGTCTCACAAGTTGAGATACAGTTGCTGATGTACAGATGCACGAACTCCACCGGCAGGTCCACTGACGTTGTTAGCCTGCACACATAAATTCCCCATAGTTGATCTCAAAACTGATTTAGTTGCTCTTATCTATTGGACTCCAATCTTAACGAGATAAGCGTAGGTTACCTGTTAACGACCTCCATGGAATGCAATGACATCTCCATGTTGACAAGCACACTGAAGTACTCGGTGATGTGCTGCGAGTGGATCAACTTTAGCAGCACTGAGATTGCCACCATTGGGTTGTTCTCCACCAGCTCCGGCAGCTAAGTATAAGTTTAATACAATTAGAAAAAAAAGTAAAGATAAAAAACAATACTTTGTAAGGTAGTAGGGTGAATGCGAAATTACTTGGTAGGGCGTGACACCGATCTCGTAGACGATGTTGGGGTCCTGGTCTAGCAGTGCCAGCAGGCGCTGCTGGTGCGGCACACTGAGCGCGCCCTTCAGCGCAAGCTGGGTCAGCTCACGCGCTTCCGACAACGCGCCCGCCATATCCTTCTCCTCTGGCTTCTTCTCCTCACGTTCTTCTTTTCTCTCTTTCTTCTCCTCCTACATGTGACAAAATGATCCTGAAGAACCTTACTCTTGATTCGAATTGTGAATTAATAACTTAATTTGTTAATATTTTTACACTTAAGTCTATCGAAAAAGATAGTTTTGTAAATAAAAATAACTCTATGTAGAAAGTAGTAATGTGATCTATATAACTCATACAAGTTTTTTTTAATTATATCTTTTAAGCTATACCTTTGTCTTAGGCTGTTGTAGGACTCTTCTTTCTGGAACTTTCTCTGGCGGTTTTAAACCAAGCAATCCTTCATAGTCAGTGTCGTATAGCGGTAGGTACGCGCCATGGTTAACCAGGTTTTTCCAAACACCCTATAACCAAAGTTAATTTCAACATAAAAACAACCCATTGGTACTTTTTTAATATATGCCGTAGTTTTAATTTCACATTCTCGCATCTTTTATTAAAGTAATTTAAATTAAATCTCTCTCGCTCTGTCATATTATGGTTCATTTGACCATTTCGGTTCCGTGACAAGTGTAGGTGTCCATTACTATGCCACTTACCTCATCAGCAAAGGATATCTCAGTGGGGTCGAGCAGGAAAGTGGGAGGTGGAATGGGTCCGGCGGCGCGCAGCGTGCGGTGCAGTGGCAAGTAGTCGTTGCCCATTAAGGCCTCCAGTAACTCCTTCATCGCTATGCGGTTAGGCGGACTCCTGCAATTATATCAGACTCATGAACTATTTTAAATATTGAACTATATTGTAATATAGTATAATTTCCTTCTTTGAATATTATAATTGCAAAAACTACTAGGATCTATGAGCTTAGTTACAAAGAAAGGTAATTCACAATTATTTAATCACTAACTAAAAAAAACATGAGTACAAACCCATCACCAAGTGGTATAAGTGCTGATACAGTCGCCTTGGCCACTGAGCTCGTCTCTATCGCCCTCTCAGCTAATACTGATTGCAGTGATGAATAGTCAAAATCTAAATCTTTTGATATAACTTCCGTTAACATTACTTGCTTTGCTGTTTTCTTTAATATCTGGTTGAAAATGAAAACATGAATTAATATCTGGTATAGATTTTAAATATAAAAATGACAGCTTCTAGAACATAAACAATAACTTTACCTGCCTCATCAATCTTTATAAGCTTATACTTTCTATTTTATTTATACAAGAATACAGTAAATATACAACTGGCCGCTTGATAGCTAAAATAGACAAAGCTGTCTAAAACAAATCCTAGCCAAAGAGTAATACGGGCTTCGGGCTTCCCCGTAGTCTCTGTGTCAAGCTCCCATTAACATGGCATATCTAACTATTTGGTTATTGTTGCATTGCCTCACTCAACTTCTTTCCTCCATCCATTCACTCCCTTCACATGGCCAAGCAAAAAAAGTACACACATTAAACTAAACTTTGTTTACTTACATCTTTTATATTTACAGGCAGGAATCCAAAGAGTTGTCCAATAAATAACCTCTCTTGAGGAGCTAAGGGTAGTAAACCTGGTTTGCCTTCTAAAAGGTGCAGGAATAAAGAACTGAATGGGTTCTCTTGCTTGTATGCGTCAAATATGATGGCCAGAGCTACCACACGCTGTCCAGGGAGGGACAGGTCCCCTCCCGTGATTAATGATGATAGAAGAAGACATACTGTGAAGATATAAGATAATTATTTAGAGAAAAAATATTTTGAACCTTGAAACTTTTATTTTAAGTCAATAGTGCCTTTAAGTCATATTTAAACAATAATTTGTGGTTCGTCTTTAGCCAATCACTGGTTAAAATCAGACACAAGTAGCATCTGGGGCAGTTGGATATAGAAATAATGTGTTTTAAAAATGACATTACTAATCTATCTATTCAAATTTTCCTTCCAAAATAAACTAGATAAAACCTTAGTAATAGTATTAGTTGTGATATAAATACTTTTATAGGTACAGATTATTTGACAGCTGTTTTGCTTTGTTTAAACACAAACAATTAATAAACTTATCATTCAACCAAAAGCATAATTACTGACAGTTGAAATGTTCTGTTTTAGGAAACCTTTTCTGGACTTGCGTGGAGAGGATGTCTAAAGCTTGTGAGTCAATCGTCTGTTCAGAAAATAAGCTGGAAATAAAAATACTTTGTTTAATCTGAACTGTTCTTTGTAGACCTTCAAAAGAATTATAAAATTAACACACAACATACTCTAAAATATATTTGCTTTGTTCGTTTATCAACTGTTGCGACATTTTGCAAAGCATCAAGCAAAAAATCTTTTAAAATTATATTTTGTTTTGAATTATGATTAAAGTTTTATAGGTTGCATTTGGTTACATCTCCAGCTGAGATTTCATGTGTCAATCTGAAATGTCAACGATCGTCAACGTCAATGTCACAACCAAAGATTATAGAAATGGAATTTGGCTTTACAGTAAAAAGTGAACATTAAATTGAACATTTATTTACATTTACATTTGATTATAGAATTTTGGCCAAGAACAGCAATCATAAGTGCTCTGTCCAGGACAACAAAAGTTTTCACTATCAGTCCCGTATCATCCTTTCTGTGTCTTGAACTTTGAGTTGTCGTAGGTCGATTCGACTACCGTAAACACGTTCCATACTCCGAACACTAAGCGCTCTTTTTAGGTGACTGAGTAAGAGGAGTCTGTGCTAACGACAACAGAGGTGGAGGGAGCAACCAAGATGGGTGGAGCTGTGGACACATTGTCCTCGCCATCTGTTCCATAACGAGGAATTATGTCATTAACTGCCACACTCAAGAGGTGTTAATCGGTCTCTGGGCCCAAACTTCCAATACTACAATAAGGAAGACTAATAATCGACTCTGAATGCCGCTGTATAATAAAAAAGATAAGATATTTACTTTCACTGACACGAAAGTTAAGTGTATCCTCGGTAGCAATCGCAAAGGCATGATTTTGGAAACTTAGAAAATGCTAATAGAATGTAACGTTTTTTAGTTATTATTGTTGCATGCATACGAAATCGTGGGCAATAGCTAGTATTACATTTACCAATAACAAATTACCAATCAGCTTAAGACACCTTTAGATTTGTACAGAAACTTATCTCTGGAGAGAGAGCTCTCTATAGAGCTCTAAAATTCTATCACGTTATTTTTTTAAAGAACGAGAATTCTAATTGCATTATAAGTTTCAGGATATATTTAGACAGTACAGAAAAGCATATCATGACAATATTGACTAACCGATGCCGTTATCACAAAAATTTAGATAAAAAATACAAAGCGAACAAACTGTGCCCGACTAGGTCGTAGCTGCCCAGTTATCATCTTAGCGTTAATTATTACCGTTCGCTCTTTTTATCGTGCTCATTTCTCGCGGCGATAAGATTAGAACAGTCATATGTCGCACTGCAGCGCCACTTTTGTTAAGAAATCGTCCTTTAAATTTTTGCTTGGCAATTGAATAACAAAGTAAACGTTATTTCATGCGGAAAAGAAGGAAAGTGATGTTGAAAATAAGTGTTGTGGTGTTTCGATATGAGAGACTATCGTTCAACAACAGTCATGCATAACGTTAGGCCACTGGAATTAATTTCAAGGATTAGTGAGCCGCATCGAAGTCGGTCATCCTCTTGGTCATCATGGAGACGAAACAATGATCTGCAGAGATCGGAACCTCGATTCTCTTTGCAATATCAGGTACTTAATTATTTTCCCGCATTTTTTGTTTTAAAGTGATTTATCTTAGTCTTAGGTATTCTTGTCTTACACTTTACACCAATTTTAGGTGTAGAATGTCACGTTCTTTAAAGAGCAATAATCTTCGTAGCTGTATATTGAAGTTAAGTAAGAAAAATATAAAAACAAGAAGTATTTTCTACCAAGTTAAATCGGTGGTTATTAACAGAAGTTTTTTTTTAAATAACAATGTTTTTGCTGGTAATCGATTTTTTGTGACTATTTTACCATTTTTTATGATAGGAGTCAAAATATGCCAACGTGAAAAATGACCTCTTCGTCCTAGTCCCTTCAAAATCGGTCCAGCCGCTCCGGAGATAACCTTGGGGATAGACATACAAACATCATCAACCTGCCCTTATCCCTATAGACATACAAACATGAAAACTAAAAAAAGATGTTTTTCGTTTTAAGCTATGCCAATTTTATTAGTTATTACTTAAAATGTATAGATATATAATATTATATGTTTTATAAAAATGATTTCGGTTTTTTATTGATAGTTGATTTATTGTTTTTCTACCGTCTACTACAAAACATACGTAGAAAGGAATGCAATGCGTAAAAATTGACAAAGGCTGTCAAGCTGTCACTTGATTTGTCATACAAGGCGCAGCGCAGTGGATAGCTTTAGCAATATTTTATTTTTTTATTTATGTGTATATGTGATTATAAAATTTCGCATGAATCTGGTATTTAGGCTTTCCGTTAAAGCCTATAATAGGTGTGAATTTCTGATGTTATTAAAGTGCAGGACAAGTTTAATGGTGTTGCAGAAGAGTATTGGATAGCTAACGTGTCATAACATTTAAGTTATTCCAACCGATGTAACACTAAAAAGTGTTTGACTTGTTTACAATTCAGTTTATAAATTAGTTTGTTTTCACATGGGTGATGGCTTGGCAGTCGGATACACGTGTAAGTGTTCAAAAATTCTATTCTAACAAAACGGAAAACACATAACTTATTGTAATTCATTGCTATGCAAATATGTCCTTGTAATTGATTTGATATTTAAACGAATACTTTTGAGACAGAGGTTCTTGTAGGCGCTCGTGTGTTTGTTAAGTTGTAAATATGTTGAAAAGTGGTTTTGTTTATTTTCGTACTCTTCAATTGTGGATGTCATTAGTTGGCATAGTTTCATTGTTGTTATCGACTTTTTACAATTATCATTAGTATCTGTTGTAAATTCTATAGAAATAGATATGTTCAAAATGATTACTTTTGGTCAATATTAAGTTTTTTTAATAATTTAGGTCCATAAATATTGCAATACAAAGGGCTTAAGGCCAGTAGTTATTATAATTATCTGTCGCCTCTTTATATAATGAGATAAAAAAAAATGTTTTTTTTTTAAATATTTATAGTACTTATATAATTTATTAGTATTTTTTTAATTTATTACAAATGCATATTAGATGCATTCAGCTGTTATAAATTTTTGGTTTAATGTTTACATAAAAGTGTTGTTGGAAAACCTCAGAAATTTATATCTATAAAGATAATATGTAACTTATATCTATTTAAGTATCTGCAATACCCAGCCAGCGTGGTTGACTATGGCCTAGTCACCTCTAAGTTAGGGTAAGCTCGAGCCCCTCAGTTCGGCCTTATAGTGAGCTGATTATCAACATGGCTTAGTTCATGTGATAGTCACACATAATATCTTTTTTTAAGTCATAATAACATTACTTAACATTGTTGGAAATAGGCATTAGTGACTTAAGGTAGTGACGGTCAGAGTTGTGGGCAACGGCTAGTATGTTTAAATATGTGACCTTGAACTATATTTCTCTTACATTACCTTCTGAATATACAACCTTGACAAGAGATAAAAAATTATAATTAATAATACTTTTCATCATGTGTTTTCCTTCTACCATAGGTTTCTACTGCCAAAACAACTGTATAAAGCAATTAGTTGACAAATATAAAAAAAGTTGAAATTGATGTTCAATATGAGATTACTAAGATACTGACCACATTCTTAAGTGAAATCTAAGTTTATGGATTCTAAGAGAAAGATTTGCATTTGTATTTAAGCTATACTTACTGGGTCAACACAGGGACCCAAAGTGGGTCTAGGGCATGAGAGACTGACAATGCTGCCGGTCTTGTTAATTTAATCATATACATTACAATAAAATTGGAGTGTCGATATTTAGTTCACATGATGTAATTTTTAAAATTTTTGTCTATCTGTAAGTTTGCAAGTGCTTGTTCTGGGTTGTTTCTAGAGCGGGTGGCCCGATTTTGATGGGTCTTAAGTATCATGTTTTGAACATCTTTCACTCTGTTCTATTGATTCAGCTATTTCAGGTGGCCGCTCACTTGTTTGCCACCTTATGCTATAAAAAAAGTAGTTAAAGCAATAGTTGACATAATTGAACTTTGTCTGTTATAATAGTAATTAATTTGAAACATGCTGTATAAACTAAGTTGAGTGTTAAAAGGTACATTAATATCATATTTAAAGCAAAAAATACAACTTAAGTTTTCTTTACAGACGGACGAGAACAGTTTTCTTCTTCGTCTGAAGATAATCGGCGCTTTCTCATTAGCTAAGAAGGACATCTTTGGTGCTAGGTAAGATATTTAGATATAATAGTGACTAGCTTATCATATTTTTTAGGGTTCCTTACCTCGAAAGGAAAAAACAGAACCCTTATAGGATTACTTTGTTCGTCTGTCTGTCAAGAGCCTTTTTCTCAGGAACCCGTGAAGGTATAAAGCTGGATTTTTTTTTATTATTAAATTGTATAAACAGTTTATTGAAAATACCAATTCATGGTACAGTTGTACTTGGATATGCAAGAGTTGCACCTCACTTATAGAGGTTTCTTTCTTATCTCCATTTCTCACTTATGGAATTGTAGTCCATAACAATGACTCACTTTTAGGGGATTCCCGTGTATCGAGATTCGATTGTATATTATTTCTGAAGGCAAGATTAGTTGTTAACTAATATTTTTGTTAAGGAGACATGCACCTTATTGTATAGCTAATAACACCTATTGCATGTCACCAAAGACTTCTATAATACTGATCAAGTTATGATCTGTGGCTGCATTATTCTATAACTATATGTTTGCCCAAGTGTCATTTGTTCTTTAAGCATTTCTTTCCATTAAAGCTAAAGTCTAGTATTTCTTATAGTATAAAATATTAACCTCATACAGCCACTTTGTGTACTCTGTTAGTTGACTTAGTGACCTTTAAGAAAGGGGTATAGGGGTTCCTCTGGAGTTGCAAATGTTTATAGGATCCAATAAATTCTGGCTATTGCTTGTTTGATCAATTCTCCTATGAATTTACTATATTTAGAGTTGGTTATTATACTAGAATTTTGTTTACCTCAATCCTTTGTTTAGTTTGTCCTGTTAATAAATCCACTCTAATGTTATCTCTTTTTCATGACTTGCTTTGTTTTATAAAATGTTTTATCATGCAATAAATGATACATCATAGTAATGTATATGTTATTGGATTATACTTCTGCTTTTAATGATTCATTTAAAACTTTTTCAAGTTCCACTGCCGAGGAATAATAATAATTAAATTAATTTGTGCAATCATTAATCTTACTTCTTATTATAAATGCTAATGCTTTGATGGATGTTTGTTTGAAGATATCTTCAGAACGGCTACATGAATCTCGTTGAATTAGCATAGGTGTAGGACTTAACCTGGAAAAACACATAGGCGACAAATTAAGTTCTTTTTTATTTCTGTGCGGAAGGAGTCGCAGGCGACAGCAAGAGATTCCTAATACTAAATCTTCACTTAATGACCCTCAGTGTGTACCGTTATGAAATTTAACCACAAATAATACAAATGACTTGATAAGAGTTCTCAGCTGTCATGTACACACAGCAAACTACTACCAATTGATGATCTCATTCAACTTATCTGTTGCATTTAATCGGTCTATACCAATCCATTTTGAAATTACAAATAATTTGTACTATCTGACGCGCGATATTTAAATAAAAATTTAATTAGAAGCCAATGTGTTCTTCCAGACTAAGGTCTACAAGCGTGCCAAATTTCAGCGAGAGCCATACAGCCGTTCTTCATACATCCTAACCAAACATAAAAACTTTCGCATTTATAATATTAGTAAAATGTTTTTCAGTATATTTGAATAGTAGCGTGCAAATAAATCCATTTTAATCCGTCAACTTACATGCTCGATCTATTTCGATGACTCGTGAGATTTATTGTGTAAGGATAGTATCAATAAATCTATTAACACTCAGATGTGGGTCATTAACAATGAAGAGGATTAAGGAGACCATTGAAGGTCACTCAGAGTTGGTTGTGTACGAGATTCTAAAGCAGAGAATTCAAAACTTTTTACACACTTTGTTTCGGTGTACTCTTGTTGCTACGTTTCTTCTTCAACTTATTGACATTCAATTCTCTTTTCCCCCGCTGGGTCAGCACGGTTGGGGAACAACTTAGGGTCCTTGATAGAAAGGGGGCGCTACATATATGCGAATTTAATGGTCTCACGTAGTCCTGTTAAACTCCCCCCCACCACAAAAGCATGTTAATAAAAGGGATGCCGTGAAACTCTAGCCCAGAGCTTTGGTAGTGCTAAAAGCGTCACTATCCAAGGGAAAGAAGCCCATATGGAAAGTCCACAACTGTAGAAAACTTTAGAAAACTTCAAATTCAAATACCTAGTAGCCTATATCCTCCGGGAGTATAGCTCACCAACAGTAAAAGAGTTTTTCAAATCCGTTTCTTCGTTTCGGAGCATTAAACAAGCATTAAAGCAAATAAACAATTAAACATTTCCTCTTTATAATATTAGCATAGAAAAATACGCAGTATCAGAAAATATGGCCACGTCATACTTAGCTTCCTCGACATTTTAAAATGCGACCTTTACACATTTGATATTCAAGGAAATTGTTTCCCATTGTGTGTATTGAAGAATATTATTGGTGTACGTAAAACTAAAAAATTAAAACACGTGATAACTTAATGGATTCAATTTCAGTCATTAATTAATTTTTATAAGCAACCTTCATGACGTTGTTATGATTTCGATCAGAAGGTAAATATGTACGGCACCGATTTCTTATCGAATTGTGGACGATAATAATCGGTCATTAACATAAAATAATGAGAGCACTGAACCTGTTGATGGTAATTTACTATACCTTAATGATTCTATATAAATAAAACAGTTTTTTTTTTTCAAACTGAATTTCTTTGACATATTATTTTACTGTTTAGAAGAAAGAAAAAAATATTGACTGATTTGTGAAATTCTTTCTACACTCCTTATATTAAAAAGTTAGACGATTATACATTGTAATTTTCCGACTGACTCAAGAACATAATGTTTTTGCGCGTATACACATTTTTATGTATTAGGGTTTGTATGTTATATTGTGACTTCTTATATCTTAAACGTCTAAACCAATTTAAATGAGCAAGGTGTCGTATGATTCGTATTTTTCCCCAGACTGTCACATTTTTATGGTGAAGAAATACGTTACGATGCAACCTGCACATATCTGGAAAGAAATTCATAGATATGTGTGAAGTTAACACGCACTCGGCCAGCGTGGTTGGGTACACTTCGAGCCCCATAGTGGGGATGTATAGAGAGCCGATGATGATAATGTGTTTATAAAATTTGTATTTCTTTGCAGTGATCCGTACGTACGCGTGGAGCTACAGAAGATAGACGGTGACGTCACTGTAGAAACCTTCCTCACCAAGACCAAGAAAAAGGTGATGTCAGACTTAAATTATGTCCAATACCGCTGACAATTAAATAGGCATACGTAAATTTGTCAATATATCGTTTCCACTACTGTAACATGTATAATACTATAACATAGACGAAATATATTGTACCAATAATCAGCTCATAGTCACCATAGACAATTTGTTTTCAAGGACTTCGATAATAGAATGTCAATGTAATTTGTTTTATAATTTATTTACGTTGTAACAAAGTTGTAATATTTTTTCAGACCTTGAACCCAGTATGGAATCAAGAGTTCATTTTCAGAGTGAGTATTGTTTTTATTGCTAATTATAACTACCATATCTTAATAAATAACGTCAAGATTTTTATATCAAAGTGTTGTCAACGGTCATCTATCGGAAGCGATGGTAAATGGAAAGTATGGATTGATTGTGTGAAAGAGGACGATAGTTGATGAAGATGTATGGAAGACAGTTCATTCTGTGACCATCCGATGTGGTGATTAGGAAACAATCCTTGTAATGCCTGGTTTACATTATGCCAGTGACAGTAGCACTCAAAAAACTGGCAAACCACTTGTATAATGTAAACATTAACTGGTGTTTGTAAGCCCATCTATTTAATGCCAGCGCTACTGTCCTACTGTACTGGCATAACGTAAACAAAGCAATTGCAATAACAAAAGACAAATGCCAAAAACAATGTACTGTATGTTCATGTTTTTCTTATTTTGAAAATTGCCTCTCAATCTTACCTATTTCTGGAGCGGTTATTTTTTTACCGGACTTCAAAAAGAAGGAGGTCATTGTTTTCGGCTAGTAAGCCTTTGTGCGTATTTATTCGTATGTTTTTTTTAGTTTGTTTAAGTGATTGACTCACGACTAGGTCATTCGCCTGATGTGAACATATCTTGCCGTTATAGTTTGGTCATTGGTTTAAAAAAATCTTCCCATTAACGCATTTACTATTAAAATTGAAAACCTTACGGTATTCTTGTAATTTTATTAACCTTTGTCCTTTTTATCTAAAAAACTATAAACCAAAATAAATTTTTATGTTAAGAGTGGCTGCAGACGACAGGTTGTTCGCGTACCATGTAACTTAAGGCGAATGCATTCACGTTCTCAAATTACTTCATCACCAGCTGACAATTTAATGTCGAAAAAGTCCCGTAAAATATAAAAAATATATAAAGTCTTGTTACTATCTTACTTTTCATTTCTTATTAATATTATAAATGCGAATGTTTGTATGTATGTAGTATGGACAGATGGATGTTTGTTTGAAAGTATCCCCAGAACGGTTGCATAGATCTCTCAGAAATTTGGTATAGATGTAGACCATAGTCCGCAAGAACGCATAGGCTATTAATTAGGTTTGTTTTTTTAATTCCGTAAGTACGGAGTTGAGGTACGCGGGTGACAGCTGGTTGTCATAAATTAATTTAAAAAAGGATTGCTGTATGTTCCATGGTATGCCTAAAATCTATATATTATAGTTGCCGCCCGCGACTCCGTCTGCGAAGGATTAAATAATAGATAGTAGCCGATTCTTAGACCTACTCAATATGCTCACAAAATTTCATGAGAATCGGTCAAGCCGTTTCGGAGGAGTATGGGAACGAAAATTGTGACACGAGAATTATTATATATAAGATTATTTTGTTAGTTTCTTTGTGTATTTTAAGATAATTTTTATCTCCAACACTCAGCGCACGTTAGAGATTTGTTTCAGTATTTATTGTTGTTATCATCATATTGTATTATTGAATCTGAGCTGATTCATTTTCTAGTGTTTCTTTTACAACTTGAGTTTTAGGATCGTGCTTGATTGTTTATTGGCATCGAACCAAAACACTTTCGTTGTAAATGTCCATTTGTAAGATAGTTTCAATTTTTCAGGTTTTGAGGTTATTTGTTGATTTTATTCAATGTAGCAGATTCCGTTTAGTAATTTACTAGGATTATTGTAAAAATACGCGATAGATTTTGCACTTTTTTTTTCAATTCCCAAAAAAAAGAATGTTATACATTTTTGTCATAGTAACAATATTGTAACCTCCAAATCAACCCCTTCCATGGTGATGATTTAACAGCGGCTTAATAATTATTCTCATCTATAAAAAAGCCAGTTCGCAGTCTCCTTGGAGAAACTATTAGGGCTTCCATATACTGTAATAAACGCGCTCGAATACAGACCAATTAGGACGATATTTATGTACGTTGACATTGACTTATTATATTTAAATATACTAAATAAAACTTGGTTAATTTTAAAAATACAACTAATAGTCGTTAATACTGTCTTAAGTACTTTTGACATCTCAGAATTAAAAAAAAAATCGGTGCAGGCTAGCGCTAAGAATTGATCTCAGGATACTTATGATCCTGTTAATTGAAGATATCTCGGTAACTGCAATTAATCTGGATTACAATGAATTCCAGGTGAAACCACAGGAGCAGAAGTTACTAATCCAGGTATTCGATGAGAATAGACTGACGAGGGATGACTTCCTGGGCATGGTGGAGATCCCGCTGGCGGGCGCGCCCACCGAGTCCGCCGCCGCGCCGCGCCCTCCACCCGCTAAGTACCCCCTCCGTCCGCGCAGGTCTGTGTAAGTAGCGCCTCCAGCATGCAGTGCCTTTGTTTCTCTTTTATTTATTGCCCTTATTATTAGCTTCTAGACTAGTGGAAAACGAATTCGCTCAAGACTTCAAATGTGTAGCTTAAGTGGGCATTATCTTTTGTCAGGCCTTGATCTGTATTCGGAGTGGCATTTATCTGGTCACCGATATAATAAAAGCACCATAATATAATTAAAAAGAGTAATAATATTATCACTTTGGAATGAAGAAGTTAGTATCGTCAGAGATGACTAGATGGGTAGGCTAGGTTGTCCAGGTCCAGGGTTTCAGATTGGGATGAATTATGAGTCTAACTAATATGTTAAGAGTACAATAATTGTAATAATTTAATAGTAATAAATTAATAAAATAATATACTTTTCACTTATCAATAATACATATATCTGTCTAAAGGACATAGCGAATGGATAGATATCATTGCGTGACTGATGTAGATATTGAGTTTACTCCATTGCAATATGAAGTCGAGGTATTCCCGTAAGTAACATATCAGTAGCATGTGTTCGCAGTTTGTGTGTCTGTGTCTCTGTGTGCACATGTAGATGGAAATAGACGTCGCATTACAGTATTTTCTTCTAATTCTTCATTGTTTTCGATGTTTTTATTTAAATTTTGAAGACATAGATGTGTCAATATGTTTATAAGGATGTATCTACGCTTGTACTTCTCTGGTCGTTTGCGTGTGACGCTTTCTTTCAATCACTTTTAAGTTTGCTCTGTGAGATATGTATGCACTTGTAGAATATATGTTTAGATTGGATGTACATATCTATATAAATTAAATCAAAGTATCACTGGATCTATTTAAAATTCCAGATGTTTGTGATTCATGGGTAAAGTATTGGGCATAGAAATGCTCCTTGAGGTACACCAGAACTTTTTTTGGTGGTTAAAAGTTTTCTTTTATATTTTATCTATATATTTAAAAAACGATTCTCATCAATACTGGCGTGTATTGATCCTCTGCGTGATTATATATTAATTCGTGATTCAATTACATAATATGTGCTTTACAATGTCAAACGCTGCGTTAAGGTCTAAACTTTATAAAGTGAGGTAAAGATAGTTGTTTATTAGTTTTCAGTTTGTTATAGCTGTTGGTCTGTGTGTGTAGTGCCAGGTCGCGTGTGCGGGGCCACATCGAGGTGTACGCGGCGCTGGTGGGCCGTGTGGGCGAGACGGAGGATGAGAGCGAGGCGAGTCCTGCGCCCGCCGCCGACGGCTGGGAGATGGTGGAACCTGAAGCGCAGACCGGCACCGTGCAACCGGTGAGTGATGCATTGTTACTCTGAGTTTATATCGTCGAAAATTTGTATAAAAACATATTTTCATCTGTCATTAAACTGGAATTTCACGGTTCATGTTTGTTTTTTTATGGGGTGCTGAGAAACCGAGAATATTTCTTTTATTTAATTGAAACACGAGTCCTGAATAACTTCGTTTGATCATCTTTGTTGATTTATTTTGAAAAGATAATAAAGATTATTAGATCAGTGGTAAAGCTGAATTTTGCACTGTTAGGTTGGCACGATCATTCAGACGGTACCCTCGTTTACCGGTGACGATGAATGGGAGTTGGTGGAGACGGCTTACTTGAACCATTTAGTAGGTGTTTTTTTTAATTTTGCGATTATTTAGAAAGCTTAATTTTTGCATGTATATATATTTTAACGATATGTATGAGATCCCAAATATATGTATTGCGAAAAAGTTGACATTTTGGTTAACTTAGTATTCTTCATGGGCCCAAAGCACAAAGCTGCGACTTGATAGAATTATTACCAATTAAGATTTACAAAGATAGGAAGTGGTGAATTTCTACATTAATAATTTATCTAACAATTTTTCTATTAGAAAAACAATAAATAGATGTTCCTTTTTATTCATGACTCATTTCTTTCATACATTAAGAGAAGAAGTTTATATATTGTATGTCGCTTAATCACCTACAATCCATATTCTATGTGTCAGGGTTAATGTTTTTAATAATACAATATTGCCTAACATTACCATTTTGCCACCAAAATTAATCTAACGTAACCTCTTCTATATTGAATCAATATAAATCAACACGTTGAGTGTCACCGACACGCTCCGTGAGTTTATTTTGTAAGGAGATAATATTAGTGGTATGGAATGTGTTGGTATACATTGTTGCAGACGATTGGTGGTGACCCGCTGCCGCCTGGCTGGGAGGAGCGGCAGGACGCTAACGGACGCACCTATTATGTCAACCATATAGCCAGGTCCACGCAATGGGAACGTCCTACATTCACGTAAGTCAGCTTTGACAATATTCATTCATTTTAACAGTGGTAGAGCCCGATTTAACATCTTCGCACGTATTGGCCCGGTCCGCCCGGTGAAATACCACGACCACACAGAAGACAGGCCTGAAGTGGAAGCAATTCCGCGTGCAGTCTGATGAGTGTGCGTCCCGGAGGCCTCAGTCCTCTTTCCCTTCCCATCCTTTCCTTTCCTTTATAAGGAAAGGATGGGAAGTGGAAGTGGACTTTACGGATGAGAGGATGCATGGAAAGGGAAGATATTTTCTTTCTGTGCATCCTCTCCTCCGTCGATTAAAGGTAGGCAGCGCATATGCAATTGCGTATGTCTATGGGCAACGGTCACTTCGCTATTTCAGCGATTTCAGGTGGCTGCTCGCTCGTTTGCCACTTTTTGATATTAAAAAAAAAATCATATTGCATTGATTTTTTATAATGTCAAGCGGTTTTGAAATGTTTTTGAATGTTTGCGGATACTACTTATGGGCACCGATTAATTTCCTCAATTCCGCTGACCAAAGTAGTCTTATCTTAATTGGTGTTGACACCGAACAAAGTCAACACGAGTTTATCCTTTTAATTAGTTAATAATGTTTAATGAAAAACGTAATAATTACTATTTAGTATTTAATACTGTGAAAGGTGATCATAACGACGAAGGTGATGATGATGATGATGATGATGTTAGTTTATCATTGCGCAGTCGCAATATAAGTACGGAAACTCAAGCGGAGCGCATGGAGACAGCGGCCACGGAGTTCCAGAGGCGGTTCCACATCTCAGCTGACGACGAGCACACTAACAGCCCGCAGACCGGCAACCACCAGGTATTACAAATTGTACCTTATCTCAATCGCTTTAAATCTGTTTTACTTTGTCTTAAATTGCTTAAGGAAAAATGCGATAAATAGTTATCATTTATAATTCTGCTTTGAATATTTAAATTAATATATATAATTTTTTGTTACCTGTTTAGTTGAAATGCATGTGTAGTTTGAAATTGGAATTAAAAAAAATAAATGCATGTTATATATTCGAGAAAAGGGCGAACAGAATCATCATCAGTGACACGAATCACTGACTTCTTGTCACTGTGTACCTGTCACCTGTCACATTTGGTCAAGGGACTGGTTTGAAGTTAATTTATATGCTAACATAGGATTCGTATGTTAAAGTACGCGATCCTTTTCTACGAGATCTATGTTTGTGTGAATGTCACCGCATCTTAATTGTTGTCTGTATCCTGAGATATTAAGATATTAAGTTGGTTATTTTGCATGATTGTATGACAAATATAAAATGTATTTATGACTTAAAAATAGCACTAGATTTGCATTATTATTTTTCATTATTTTTTTTCTCGCAGCATGGGCTTCCGCAGTTTGAGGGAAAAATAATTCATTAAATTAAGTTTCTTTTAAATCACAAGGATTTTAACAATAACCCATACATTACAGGCGTCAGGTTTGCACTAACATATCCACAACAACTTAACATCAGCAGCGACATTCATTGTTCTATTGTTTATGGCTCTGCCACACGTTGCCGGTGTGTCATTGTGTTGTCCTTACCATAGACAATTTTGCGGCCCAACAAATGTATCAAAATATAAGAATTTCTTATCTGTCATATTTATTTCAATTAGCAAACATTCCTTTAGATATGCGAAGAAATAATTTATCCTAATAATTATAAAATAGTTTTTAGTAATAATTTATGACAATTAAATTCTTATAATTTTACAAGAATATGTCCCACAAATCACGCATTTGTTTCCTCATTTTGATTTCTCAGTTGAAATTAAAATTCATTTGATTTGGGATGTTGGTCTGAGAATGGTTTGTCGGTCGCTTGTTGCAAATTGGTATCAAATTGAAATGTGTGACAGGAGGATATGAGCGATAGACGAGCGGACAGTACCTCCACTGAAGTGACACCGTTCTCTACGCCGGTGCGCTCGCCTGAACCAGCAAACGCGTCAGCAACCGCGCCCAATGTTCCTACAGACACATCTAATTTAAGCAACGACTGTGATACTAATATAAGAGAAGATGATGACGTCGTAGATGCTCCGACGAGCGCAAACGCAGATGTAGATAATGTAGTGACAACTGAAGAAACTGTAGCAACTGAAGCAACGAATGTGAATACAACGGAACATGCTCAAGATACAAGTGACAATGAAATAGCTAGTACTAGTCAAATTAATAATATAGAAAACGTCGCAGATGATACGGAAGCAACAATTAACAACGAAAATGACGAATTGGTTAGACAACAAAGTAACGAGGACGCGCAGTCTCAGAGCACGGCGGAGACTAACGCAAGCGAGGAAGCTAATGACAATGTTGAAGAAGTACGAGTTAACGGCGATGAAGTAACGCCAGCGGCAGATGATGATGATGATGAAGTGGAATTGATAGAAATAGTAGCAGAGTCTTTGACGTTTGATGAGAACCACTTTAGTACTCCGACGGGAGGCAGTCCCGAGGGCCGGTCGCCGACCTCCCGCCGCCGGAGGACCACTGCCAGCTCCATGGATGACTCGGAGGTAAGACAACGATTTGGGGCGTGACGTGTTGTATTGTGTACAAAATGTTTATAGCAGTTAATTCATGACACACAGATGATATCTCAGATTGAAATTGAGCTTGGAATTTAATAATTCAATTTACGATAGTTTGCAAGTTTTAGTCAAAATTAAATCAAAATTACATTGTTAAATAGATTAGCGTATCATATTTTTCTTCTAATAATTTAGCCAAAAGTGATAGTAAACATATATTTTTATTTTCCAATTCTTTTTAAATTTGTTTTTAGTTATTATTCAAATCAGTTATTTTCAAAGTTTGCGACTTAAAATATTAGCACACAGTCTTTTCTAAAGATACATTAATAATAGAAAAAATACTAAATACTAGAAACATATAACCATATATGATTTTATTACGGCGATATAATCGTATTTGGCTGAACACAGATACGCTTTAAAACACGCCATTTTGTTAATTCATTCGGCCAGAATATTTTTTTATTATAAAATACTGGCTGAATGAATATTACACGAAAATTGGACGCTTTGCACAATTGTCTATGACAGAGTTTTAAAGGACAATATAAATTTAACATGCTACATGCTTCTCACTAACAAAAAAATTACATAATTTCCTTCTGGTATTTAACCATAGATTTCTATTATTACTTAAACTACTTTGTTTCCTAGAAAATATCAAATTATAAGTATGGGGATAAAAATATTAGTAACTATACGACATATTTATGTCTCTGAAGTTAGTAATGGGAAAATAGAATTTAAGGGATTTAAAAAGTACGTCATATCTAACTCCAGGGACACTAAATTAAACCTTATTGTTTAAGAAATAGAATCCAATTTCGCCTAAAACATCTTCATCGTACTCTATGGTTTACTGTGACTTAGCTAGTTCTCTAAAAAAGTTTTTATATATTGTTTTTTTTTTCATAAATGAATACTGAAGCTTGTGCTGTATTGCTTTTTTGTGCTTTTCTTATAAATTTGCACGTATTTATAAATTGCATGTTTGAAAGTATGTATTATTGTACTAAATGTAGAGAATGTATAGTAAATTGTTATGTAGTTTGTTCTAATTATTGTATTATTCTTAGAAAACATATTTATAATATTTGATTTCTAGTAAAATGTAGAAATATTTTACATTATTTTAATTATTACTTGTAATTCTCACGAAATCCATATCTCTCTAATATCCATAGACAATTTCCATGTTAATTTTAAAGGTTTTAATAGTAGTAGATGAATAAACATAATTAACGTCCGATAGAATTTGTACCTTAAGTCATTACGATTTAAAGTCGAGATTGCAAAGTGCGGTATGTTTTAGGACGAAACAGACGCGTCCACCGAAAGTACGAGAAGCAGTAGTGCCAGCTCTCAGAGTCAGAATCTGCCGAATAGCGATGGTTTGTTTTTGTTCATTTATAGTATTTTTACAAGTACAGACATGTTTAGTAACTGTTAGTAACTATTAGTAACTGTTACCAAACATGGTAACCATAAATTGCTCCTTAATTTTTAATAGCAAATTTAAATATTAAAAAGTAAGTAATATAGGTACGAGAAAAATACAGAGAAATGGAATATGATTATTTTTACATTAGTAATTTTTAGTATTTAGTAGGTTTAAGTTAGGTATCGTTACAGGGTTGCCGCCAGGCTGGAGCATGCAGAGAGCACCCAATGGAAGAATATTTTTCATTGACCACAATCAGAAAACAACAACATGGATCGACCCTAGAACAGGTAAGTGATGGAGGCCAGCAACAACATCTGTTGCACGAATGTACCTCGCTGCAATACCACCAAGACTCCAACACAGAGAACACGTGCATCAAGTGAGAAAAAATTCCGCGTACAGTCTGATGAGTTTGCAGGAAGTTTAATTTTAGTAGTTTAGTGGTCGTTCCTTTCACACTATCTGCTTATAAGGAAAGAATGGGAAGGGGAAACAGATTTAACGAAGGGTTGATGCATAGGAACGAGAAATTTTCTCACCTCCTTCGTCCCCTTCTTTGTCGATTAAAGGTAGACCACGCATCTGCCATTACGGATGTCTATGAACAGAAGTCGTTTCGCTATTTCTGCGTATTCAGATGAATATTATATATAAAAGATACCCCAAAATCATAGTGATTAGAGTTTGTCAGATGTTTGATGTTGGTGTTGCGCAGGCTGCGCATCCAGCTTGCCAACAGCGGCGGGCAGCAGCAGCGCGGCGGAGGCGGACGAGCTGGGCGCGCTGCCCGAGGGCTGGGAGGAGCGCGTGCACACAG
>NW_013530507.1:6494602-6547913 GCF_000836235.2 Papilio xuthus | reverse complement strand
GTATTATTTCAGCTTTCTTCATCCGTCCGTTCTACAAGATGATGTTGGGCAAGTCTATAGCGCTGCAGGACATGGAGTCTGTCGACCTCGAGTACTACAACTCTCTCATGTGGATCAAGGTACTACTGCACACTAAATATTTCATTCGCTTCCTTCGAACCTGGATACGCGAGAATATATCTTGCTCCTCTGTATTCTCGCTCATCCAGTTTGGACTGTATACATACGTACAGTTGAATTCAAATAAATATTATTTATGCCTTTGACTGGATAACATTTATTGTCTATGAATATATTTTGGAACGTTTCACTATTTTATTGTCTATGATACAATCTTATAAAGGTAAACTATTAAGATTAGTTATAATTTCTTATTTATAATAAATTGTCGCTTACAACTTCGTCAGCGTAGAATAAGAAAAAAATTAAAAAAATCTTAGACTGTTAAATAGTCTAAGTTTTTTTAATTTTTTTAAAAAACATTGGCATTTATAATATTAAGTAAGATAATAAATAAAACGACATGTTGTTAGTTATAATATTGTTGAAAGATGTTGAATGCGTAATGTTGGTGTTATCAGGAAAACGATCCGTCCGAGCTGTACCTGACGTTCTCAGTGGACGAGGAGCAGCTGGGCAAGACGGTGCAGCGCGAGCTGAAGCCCGGCGGCGCCAACATACCTGTTGATAATGATAACAAGTTCGAATACATCAAGTAAGCTCACTTTACACATACATTTTAAAGGCATTGAAGTTATTAAATATAAGCAATTGATAAAACATAGAATGAATTATTTACTTTACTTTATTTTACTTTATTTAGTTAAGAGAGGGCGTAGTTTGGTGACCGCCCAGGGCGCCGGGCATAACGGCACACCGCAGGCGTTAGAATCGAACATAAAAGGGCGCCTGTGACGCCCCCTAAGATTATATTATCTCTTTGGAAGTTTTTCCCGAAACCTGAAATTCTAAAAAAACTATATCTGTACTTAACTTCAGCTTCAGAGAATATATTTTGCCGTTTTTATTTTTATTAACACATAAGGCTCCGGCGTTTGTTCAGATTGGTGATCCAGTGGCGTTTCGTGAGCCGGGTGCAGGAGCAGATGTGCGCCTTCCTGGAGGGTTTCGACGGTCTGGTGCCGCTGCCTCTGCTGAAGATCTTCGACGAGAACGAGCTGGAGCTGCTGGTGTGCGGCATCCAGCACATCGACGTGCGCGACTGGCGCGCCAACACGCTCTACAAGGGCGACTACCACGCCAACCATCTCGTCGTGCAGTGGTTCTGGAGGGTCAGTTATTATTTACTAAATATTTGATTTTTTTTGTATTTTGATGTAGAACATAGTCTGGAATAACACTGAGGCTACTAATTAAAGTTTTTTAAATCCTGCGCGGACAGAGTTGCGGGCGACAGCTAATATGTTAAGGATATAATTGTTGTGCGTCAGGTGGTGCTATCGTTTTCGAATGAGATGCGTTCCCGGCTGCTGCAGTTCGTGACGGGCACATCGCGTGTGCCAATGAACGGCTTCAAGGAGCTGTACGGCTCCAACGGACCCCAACTCTTCACCATCGAGAAGTGGGGCACCCCTGACAACTACCCCAGAGCGCATACATGGTAAAATTATTCTCAATCATATTTTTTTGCTTTTTGGCAAAACGTGAGAGCGGCCACACGATGCTCATAGACATCCGCAATTCTGTATAAGTAGGCGACGCATCTTTGTGCGTTTTTCACTTCCTATGCATCCCCTCCTCTGACCATATTATCTTTATAAGAAAAAGGTGGGAAGTGAAAGAGGACTAATTTTAGAACACGTTGACCACGTATGTAAGTTTAGATAGAAATCTCTAAATTGTATAAGTACTTTGAATAAATATAATATAATGTGTACTTTGTTGTCAGTTTCAACCGCATCGACCTGCCGCCGTACGAGAGCTACCAGCAGCTGCGGGAGAAGCTGATAAAGGCCATCGAGGGGTCGCAGGGCTTCGCGGGCGTCGACTGAGGGCCGGCGCATGCGCTGCGCTCGCTGGCGCGTCGTCTGCTGCTGCCCCGCCCCCGACACCGCCCGCTGCCCCGCCCACTGCCCCGCCCACACACAACGCCCCTCTGACACACACACTACAGATTTACCAACGTATACATCACTAAGTGCCACCTATCTTTATCACTTTAAATATTTCACATTCGTGTAATTACTATTTTAAAGCTTTTACAGATTCTAAAACTAAAATATTTACTAATCCATGGTTTATAGTCAAGTTAAAAACGTTCACTTTACCATCCTACCTATATAACCTACGTGAAAACAGTTACATAAACATTACATAATGTAATACATAATAATAAACTTTATATATAAATATACATATGACGAAAAACTTTAAAGTAACAGTTTATAGTCATACTATAAACGTTATTTCACATAAAGTATTCAACAAAAGCAATAAGTTCCTTAATATCTTATATACAGTAACCGCGTGCTAGTAAAGACAGCTTTGTTAGTCAGATTTTAGGCAAAATAGAATATAACGAAAAAGTTACAATATTTAGTATGATATGTTATGTCATAGTTTCAAAAGAGATGAGACAACGAATTTATAACTAACTGTAATTGCTAATTGTCAATTTACATGAGCAAGCCTTTTTAAATTGTAGAGATTAAAAAGAACAAATTTTAATATTGATTGCATTCGCAAAATCTTTTCACTAAAATAGATTTTAATGAAGCTTCAAAATAGATAAAGATAATTAAATATTTTTTCAATGGTAATGAACAAAATGTACAGTCATTTTAACTTTGGAAGGCGTGCATACTATACTTGTGGGAGGGGCTTAAATATGAAACGCCTTTGAACACGACAGCCAATCACAGCGCTCGGTTGTGACTCTTTAGATTTTAAATTTAATTTTTTTCGCGTCCACTTGTCTTTATTAATTTATTCATAGTAAATTATCAAATTAATTTGGTTATTAGAAAAATTACAAAATTGAAATGTTTTATATTTAAATTTATTATGTTGCAAATTACAATTCCAAGTATAGGATGCATGTCTTTTTAAGATAATTTAATAGTTTTGTATGTAAGTTCAATGCAGTATATATATATAATTCTATTATATATGTACTACATAGTTCTCAAGTTGGTGAATTTCTCTTTATTCCATTTAATATTAATTTCTGTAGCCACATCTCGAATAAGTTTTGCGATGCCGTTATAGAAATTTATAAGCTTATTTTTAGCTATATTTGACGTCCATACAAGTTACGAGGAACTATTTTAGTGTGCCATTGTGTATTTTTCATTTTAAAGGAATTTTGACACATCCTTGTCTTAAACTGTGCTTTTCCACTGTTCAAAAATATTGTTATCTATCTAGTTCTTTTTGAATTAAATTAAGATAAAATAAGTTTTTGTGATCATATCGTCAGTGGAAAACATTTTAAATAGCTCATACTAGTGTTTACTTTACTATTTTATAATAATATGGCTTTCAGATATTATATTTATGAGTATAGGTGTTTTTATCATTTCATTAAAAACTTTCGCTGTCATTGTTTATCTGTATTAATATTTGACAGATGTCAAAAGATTTTAATTATATTTTATCCATAGTAAGATTATTCAGGTGTTTAGTATTATGCAATAAAAATATCATATACGCTGCAAAATATTATTTTTTAAGTTAATTTGCATTTATGTAAGTTTTAGTTGGCGATATTGTTTATTCCTCAACTTGTATCGACGCGTCCAATTTGTATTATTTTCAGATTTCGCTTAAAAATAATAAAAAAAGCTTTCGCTTGAGAGGTTATAAAGAAAAGATATTTTCGTATTAGCATAGTACAAGTCACGAATCTTTGTGTCGAGCCATGTTTTGTTTCATTCTGTCTTTGGTATTTGTGTATGCGTTCGTCTCGCTCAGTTTATGAAATGCGGACTATTACGGCGCTAACTTCAGACAGGTAAAAGTTCGTGTCTTGTATTACATAACTGTATATAGTTTTGTATAAGGTGTAAAAAATTGCCACAGACTGTCTAAAATTAAGATTGTTTGTCCATGAAATGGAGTGAAATTCTATCATAAAAAATAATATATTATAGCTGTATCAAGCAATTGTTTACACCCTGTATTTATTTAGTTTTAATTAATTTTAAAGTCATTAATAATAATAATGCGTTTATTAAATCAAATACTTAATTTCTTTACATGGATACAGCTTTGTTTTTAATTCTGACAGGAGTGCTCTTTGTATGTCAGCCTGACGTGTGATGACGTAAGCAATAAATGACAGGAACTGTCAGATTACAATCGGGCTGTGGTGTGACATCACTACAGAATGCCTTTATGTATAAAATTATATGTCATAACTATTTATATAAATACGCCTAATTATTGTTTATTTAATTTGTTATATGTATATTTTATCTTATTACAATATTAATATTTTAATCAATAATAAAGTAGCATAAATTTGAGTATTGGTGTCTATGGATTCTCGTATCTTATAATAGTTTCTTATTCCTTGACTTCTACAAATATTTTACTGTCTGTATCCTTTCTAAGTCTATATTCTTTTCCTTAATTATTTTAAACCATTAGGCGCTATGAATGCCGTCCAAAATATAAAAATCAATATAAAGGGCACTCCGATATTCTATGTTTTGTGACAGTTATATTGTAATGTGACGGAAAAATCGCAATATTAAACGAACTAAATTGTTAATAAATATTTGATAAATTATTTTTTTCATATAAGTTGCCTACCTTTACATTCCATAAATTATAAAGGCTAGTCTTTATGAGTTGATCTGGATTCTAAAGTTAATTTAATTCTGTCCTTGAGTTTGTTTTAAATATCAAGCACTCGTCGGAATTCACCACTTAAATCCTGTATTAAATATAAATGTTGTCTATCTCTGTCACTCTCTCTCTGAAAGACAGAGAAAGCAGTATGTGTTAGTACAGGAGCTTCGTTTTTATTTCTCTAGATTATATTTGAAAGGTTTTTGTATTTTTAATATAAGCAACTTTTTCCGTCACCCAACAAAGTAATGATTCGCAAAGCATTATTGTATTCATTTGTATTACATTGAACAATCAAGTTTGAAGTCGGACGACGACAATTATATTATTATTATGATTATATCATTTGTAAATAGTTTAATGAAATTGAAAAGTTAAGGCAAATATAAAGTTATAATTTATTTGTTTATAGTTTCATTTATACCTCGTTTTACAGGTCACGGTTGGAATATTTATTCAAAGATAACTAGTTCTCTTAATATAATGACTATTTTATAACGTAAGTTTCCATTTGCCAAAACACTCGTGTATATCTCAATTTCTTCAACGAGAATAAGCATATAAAAATAAGTTGTGGTCCAAGTGTTTCGGCAGTGGAAACACGAGAAGATGAAGAGGAAAGCGCAGATTGTTATTGGTCATAAAATTTTATGAGCAGTGAAATGCGGATAGGAGACCACGACAAAACACTTGATAACTTGATTTTAATTATTTATATGTACACATACGAAATTACACAGACTATCGTGTTCAGTGTCATATGTTTGCGCAAGTAACACGTATTGCTTTATACTTTTTCCGATGGAAGATTCCGAAATTAAAAAAGTGGATTTACAAAATTCGGTACGACGACAAACTTGACCGATCGCTGATAGATACTAGGGGTCTAACGAAACGTCTGTCGCAAGCGCGGGCCGAGAGAAGGGCTGCAGACCTCCCCGAGGCGACATTGCACAAATACCTTTCGCAATTGTTTTTAAATTCCAGCACACGTGCGCCCGCGATGGTCAGTCGTCTCCCGCGCGCGCCACTGTGTGCCATTTAATTGACAAAAACCGCGCCAATTTTTAATCGGTTTGGCGCGAAGTGATTCTTCTTTTTTCCGTTATTGCGTTCAAAAACTGTTTCATAATAAAGAAATTAATACAGTTATTTTAATTATTTATTACAATATTAAATATTTTATTAACTTCGGACTTATTAAAGAAGAAATTTCTTTTATTTAAAAATTTGGATTACATAAAAATGAATAATTCTCTATTACTAATTTGGGATTTTGTATAAATCTGTAGTGAAATTAAATTATATTGTAAAAGTTCAATAGTGTAAAATATCAATGAGTGACAGTATTTAAAATAAGGTGCCAATATTTACATTCTAATCATGGGGTGGAACATGAAAGTGTTTCTGATCTTCGCTGTGCACTTATGTACGAGCATAAGTGGAAGTATTATCTCACTGAATGGTAAACAAATTACAGTTTGATATAAATAACTCACTTATTATTCCCTATGACATTTTGTGTCATAGAAGACGAAAACATCCAATAATGGCCCAATTTTTCTTCGCGCGAGTTCGGTCTTTTCCCGTCCACTCAGCAACCTATAAAATAATTGCTATATGGGCCCATTATTCTTAGATTTGATTTACTAATTTATTCCTGATCTCTCACTACAATTACCAACTCAAGAATTTCAGCGAGTTTCGTGTCTGAATAGAGCTGAATTAATAAAATAGTATATTGTGAAATATTAGAGACAACGTTCGCAACATTCCCGCCGCTGTACGCACTGGAGGAGTGGACGCGGTGCCAGGGCGCTGAGGACGTGTACTGCATGGTGGATGCCGCGCTTGTTGCTGGTACAAACTCCCGGTTGCTGCATCTGCTGCAGGTAATTACAACAATACCACCACCGGAGCAATACGCACTAGAGGAGTGGATGCGGTGACATTTCTAAGAGCACTCCAACAGAGAAATTTTCTCAAGACATTAAAAGAAATTTAAAATTAAAATTTTATTTTAATCGTTTAAGACTTTAAGTCGTTTCCTAGACAGCGTCTTAGTATTTGATTTACATAAATCATTGACAGCACGACTCTGTGGAAACTGAGCATATGCTTAATGTTTAGAAGAAAAGTCAGCATTAGCTACGCATGTCTAGTCTGTCCCACGCTAGTGTAATACCGGCTAAGAAATAGTCGGAGGTCGCGCAACTTGCCTTTGCAACGCGTTATGTCACCCCCAGCGGCCTTGACTTAAAATCTGCGCGAACGCAACCGCCTGAGATCATCGCAATGTTTATTTGTTTAACTAAATATCTTATTGCATTTATTAAACTATTATAGTTATATTATAATTAAACTATGATTAAGTAAAAAGTATATATATCTAAACCCAATGCGTGGAGCTCTGAAGTTGACCGGTGTCGCAAACTGACGCGACCAACAGTCGCTTGCATTTAAAATGACACCAGTGAATAGTGACACAAGTGAATACTACCAGTACACTATCAAACAAGATATATTTCCTCAATCATATTAAAGAATAGCTTATTGATGAATTAAACTTGATATGGCGCCAAACATTTGTTAAACGAGGTTGCATATTTAGGTGTATTACGTGCGGTGTTTTCGCAAATGAGGCCGTAGTAAATGAACGGTCAGGTTATAACGCTTGTGACCTAGGACAACTTGCACCAGCTGTTCGCAAACCTGTAATTTAATAAAGATTACATTTACATAGTTAATTAATATAAATTAATTCAATTCCATCTTATCACTTCTACGACAGATAACGCTATACTTATATATATGCTTTATAGGGGGATTGTAAGCTTGCGAAGTTACGCTTTAAAAGATCTAATATTTGTTTTTATTTATCCTCGTTTCTATTGAGGAGTAGTACAATTCTACATTGACGAATAATACGAAGCGATCTTTGCAGAAAGTGTCTTAACGGTATCCAGATCCAGGAAACGTCGTTTGCTTTCTTGTACTAAAAAAAAACATTACAATATAACATTTTAATATGTTCAAATACTGTTGTAATATTAAGGTTCTTGAACTATCAGAGTGGGGTAAGGTCACCAAAGCTCGCAGCTGCCTAGTGAATGTAAAACCGGTTGCTGTGCGTTTTCATTGACGAAACCTATACACAAAATCATATAGTCAACTTATTAATTCTCTTAGAAAAAACTAAAATAGATGTTTCGACCGTGGTCCTAGTTATGTTCAGATTTATTGCTGTTTGTTTAAACGTGTACACACCTAGGTCTTAATTATATATCTTATTTTATTTTCAATTTATAAATGCGAAAGTTTAGATGTATGGATAAATGTTTGGTAATCAGATCTTGATGAAATAAGTCACAGATGAAAAACATAGTTTGGAAGAACACATACGCGACTTATTAAGTTTTTTAAATTCGCGCAGAGTCGCGGTCGAAAGATATAGAAAGTCTTATATCATCATTATCATCATCATCAGCTCACTAAATCGGAAATCGAAAAACACATTGGTACATGGCGGGATTCGAAACCAAGACCTGCAGATTGCAAGTCAAGTGCTTGACGACCGAGCCACCGACGCTCCGTCTTATATATTTAAGGATATTGCTAGACCAATGTTTTTGCTGGTTACAGTTTATAACTGTGAGGATCATTCTATGGTTTAAAATTGGTACTACCCTTTGGTGGTACACAATGTTTTTTTATATAACCAACAGTAAACACACGTGTCATTTAAATATTCAAAACTTTTTATTAGGAAACATATGTATTCAAAATCAATGTTTCTGATGTTAGTGAATTGAAAATAACTTCATAATAAACGTATATTATTTTACTTTTAATAATTGCCCGGTTCCGCACTACATTGACAGGTGAAATGAAAAGGCCACTTAACGGGCCAATAACTTTTGACGCCTTCTCAGAAAACTTTTCGATAACAGAACCTTCACGATTTCCTCAAGTCTCAATGTTCGTAGGTCATTATCCTCTGATACAGGAACTAACATTTATAAATATTGTTATAAGTGTAAAATAAATACGGAAGCAAATAGATATAAGTAATATACACTGCAACGTAAATAAACGCTTTTTAAACTTCATTATAAGTATAATTCTAATTAAATATCTTTAATTTTGTTCTATGTCTAGAAATTACTTAGATTTTGAGTGATTATAATTAACAACGCAAGTTTGCTTGACAAACCAAGTCACCAATATTTAGGGCGAATCCTTTATTCAAGAGAATAATGTAATTTAATAAAGATATATAAAGGATAAAGAATGCATTCGCGACGTTAGTAGTCGATTATTCTCAACCTGGCAACGTTTATAAATCCGATGTAGGTGGTATTGACACCAATACCACATCTTGGCGCAAACCTTTGAATATAAAATAGCAACATATTGTCTACCTAATTGTGATATAATTTGCTTATAGGAGTACTCAGCACAGACACTAAAGCATTACAACAGGACGGTGATACACCGAGGGGTATGCGTGTCTCAATGCGGGCAGGCGGGAGATGACGGCGGTTGGACGGAGGCAGCACAGCAATGCGTCAACCAGAGCGTTCTGCAGTATGGACTTGAGGTAACAACAATGTCGTAATAGATGGAAATTGTCTAACTAGAAATTAGTATAGATGCACTAGCATGCAAAGTCTTTAGCCCAAGCATGCAGAGGACGTGGTAACAACAATTGATATGCATTAAGTTACGAAATAAACAACGTAATTACTTTAATTGCTGCACTTAATCCGTTAAATACAATCAAAGGAAATTCCTTAATTTATGAACATGAAAACATGATCTACATACACTAAGTAAGCGACTTAAGTAATGATGAACCTTAATCGCTGAAGAGCGCAAAAGATCCCAGGGTATACTAAGTGTGGTAAGTCTAGGTATGTGGTAACTCACATAAAGCATAATGAAAATTACAATGGATTTTCCATTCTAGTTAAGTATAGCAGTATCTCTTATATATATTTCGATATGTCGAAGAATGTAATTCTTTATTGTAGGCGGAGGTGATGTCAGCACAGTGGTGTACTTCGCCGAAGTCAGATCGTCCATCGAGCTCAGCTCGGTTCCTGGCTGTGCTCTGTATTGCTCTACTGGTGCTGGCTGTGTTAGCTACTGGTCTACATATCTTGGGAGACTGTTGCAGTACTGTTGAAGGTAAATTATATGCAATGGTATTATACTAGGTATTGATATGCTACAACTATATATGTTTGAATTATGAACATAATATGCTATCGATAATTGATTTGGCGCTGTGATATATGAGGTAGATGTTTCAATAGCATATTTTTTCTACAATTTTTTTAGAAGAATGTCGAAAAGATAGGTCTACTTACTTGATCAAAAGTTTACTACGGTTAGACTGACCGCCACTAACAAGGCAACCATAAAAGTAAAAAGGTTTTGCAGATTCTTACAATAATGACTTATTGGTTTAATTTTATTTTCAGGCAACAAATATTTATTAGCTTTTTCTTTAAAGCGAAACTGGTCTATACTAAATTACGACAGAACGAAACCACGGAGTGATGATCGTATGAAGAATTTGACGGCTATGGAAGGCATCAGGTAAATACTAATTAGAAAGCCAAAACAATATAGTTTTTCTTGTGTAAAGTGTGGATGAATATTGCTAATGCATGTTAATAGTGGTTTTTTCGTCTGCTGGATATAATTTTTGCTTTATTAAGATATTACATCCATTTTTCAAATATGTTTAAATTTTTCAGATTCATAGGAATACAATGTGTTATTTTCTCCCACGTCTTATGGATTTATGTGTACTCTTATATTGATAATCCTCAGTATGTCGAAAATGTAAGTATTTTTTCATAAAAATATACATTTAAATACTTGTAATGCTAGTTGGGTCCAAGTCATAATTATCATTATCTCTTTCTTTGTCCTAAGGGTCATCGCACTAGATTTTCTTGTCTTCTATTAAAATATAAAATATGTTCCACTAAACTATCTAAAATATTTGCAGATGTACGATCACTTTGCATGGAAGATGGTGTTAAATTCACCTCTCTGGCTGCAAGTTTTCTTTTCACTGTCCGGATTCCTGACAGCGTACTCCGTCCTTATCACAAAGGACACTAACCCTATTACCTTCGGAAAGTGTGTACTCTCCATTATAAATAGGTGGATCAGGTAAATTCACACCATTTGTTCTTCTTTTCTCGAGTTTCAGTCCTGTATTTATTTATCGTTAAGTATTTTTAAGTATCGTTCTTGTTACTGTAGTTTTGTTAATAAGGAGAATTATTAATAAGAGAAAGATTCTCTTTGTCATACTTATATATGAGAAATGCCACTTAGTGATATTATAAACATGTGCCCAACATATTTTTATCCCCATAACTAAGGTTGACACCGGTGGCGGGATTCGCGTTATGGTTTACAATATCGTGGTTCCCGCTGCTGGGGTCGGGGCCGCAGTGGGGATTGCTGGTGCGGCGCGAGGCGGCCGACTGCTCTCAGCGCTGGTGGTACCATCTGCTCTACATCCACAACCACATACCGCTCGGCAAGATGTGCATGGGACATACTTGGTGAGTCTTCATGTGTACCACGTCAATTATCGGGAGATGGAATTACAATACAACCAAAGAACGATATAGTTAATTGTGTGTCTCATGTCAGTAAAAGACAGAAGCAGATAGTTGATGTTTTGTGAACAAAATATATCTTATGACAAAAATAACAACATAACAGTGTAGCTTTCTGTTTGATCATAATACTTGTCAGTTTTAGTTTTCATTCTTTCAATAGCTAAAGTTTTTGTCTACTGTTTTATGGTAGAAGTATGGCAAACGGGCCAGCGACAATCAGGCTTACATTAATAGTCGATTATCTTCAATAGACATCTGCGAAAAGTTCCCTACCTTTGGTGTGAAGTGGTCTGTATTGATGGTGCATTGTTCTGTGTCAGGTACTTGGCAGCAGACATGCAGCTGCACGTGGCCGGCGTACTGCTGCTGCTGCTGGTGGTGCGCTGGCGGCGGCTGGTGGCGCCGCTGCTGGCCGGGCCAGTGCTGGCTGCCGCGCTCGCCGCCGGCCTCGTCACATACTTCTACAACCTCACGCCCATCATCACCGCACAACCGCCTGAGTATACCCGCTAAAGCTTTTAACTAGTCAAATCTATATACTGGAATTAGGAGATCTGTTTTTATGTTATTCTGTTACTTATTATTTACATATTTTCTTTATTTATAAATTCACTATTTTATGCGTTTTTTAATCTATTCTGCCATTCATATTGACAAAATATGCATTTACAATTTTTATTTCTACCACAAATAATTATAAAACTTGAAACTGGATGTATTATCAACCTTCTGTAATGTAGTTTTGTCAGTTAGTTTGTTCACCGTTTGTGATCCTGGAAAAAATATGTATTCTTTAAAATTTAATTTAGCGGTAGTTCACAACAACAGCGGTAGTTAACAAATGTATTTTCGGATGTTTTCAGGTTACTTCGCAATCTGTTCGGCGGGTCACAGATCCTGCCGCTGCTGTACCTGCCGAGCTGGATGAACCTCGCGGGCTACTTGGGCGGCGTGGCCACCGCCTTCCTGCTGCACTACACACAGACTAACGCTGTTAATTTAGCTGAGAATAAGGTATAAGGAATAATCATTCTTTATTATTTACGACGTAGTACTCCGCTTTGCCTGCCCCATTCTGCTGGAGAAAATTCTAGTAAGTTAACATATTCATGAACTTTGTTCCCAGCTCTTCAATCTATTGTTCCACGCGGCGTTATCACTGGGTGGGGCTGTGGTGATAGCAGGCGTAGTGTTCCTGTCGGACACTCCGCCAGCTCACTGGGTAACTGCGCTCTACGCCGCGCTCGACAGGACGCTCGTCGCTATATTCTTCAATATATTTATGTTAGGCTGCTTCACTCGGTGCAAATGTAAGTATGCCAAAGGGCAGGATTTTATACGTCACCATAAGATGGATTTTGTGAAACGGTAAAGATATTAAGTCTCTATGTGCGGTAATGTATGTATATTTGTACGGAATACTTCAAGTGTAGGTTTTATATTCATTTACAACAAAGTTTGGGTTCCCCCGCTATCTCTATCATACTACAGGATGAAGCAAGGCTCTCGGACACGTTATGAAAGGCATCATCATAAAGTCATATATATGTTTCCAGCTGTAGTCCGGAGTGCGCTGGAGTGGCGCGGCTTCCACGCGCTGGGCCGGCTGTCGTACTGCGCGTACCTCGTGCACTTCATCGTGCTGCGCCTCACGCTCGCCGGCAACACGCAGCTCGGCCACGCCTCTCTGCTCTCTATGGTCGCTATCAATTGTTATGCTGTTTCACTCTTCTACATTATCCAAACTTCATAGTTCCTATGGTCTTAGTACTTTGGTTACATCTGAGAGCCCCTTGTCTGCTCGTTTAGTGGAAGAAAGGTTTAAATACTTATCTATGACAAAGGCCTCGAGGGACTCACTCTTAACTTTAATATTGCAGATATCGTTGTTGATAACGGCGTCAGTTCTGACGTACATAGTGTCGGTGCCTCTCTGCCTGCTGGTGGAGCTGCCGGCCATACAGCTATGGAAGGCGGCAACGGGCGCGGAGGGTGCAGGGGGTGCGGGCGGCAGAGAGCGGCCGCCCGCCGCGCCCGCGCACGCCCCCCGCGCGCCCAGCCCCAACACGCACAAGTTCGACTTAGTAGCGCATATACGACGCAGCGTCGTTTAATTTTGAATGTTATTTATTAAAGGAAAGAATATACGCTAGATATGACAGTCATGACTTACAACAATGTAGGTATATCAACTCTAATATGTAAGAAAACAGTAAAATATTTCTAAGTAACGTAAGTTCTAACTTTTTATTTGATTTACAATGTAAAGTAAATGTTTTGTAAATAATACATTATTTATAATGAAAGGTAATTTTATTTCCTATCCAAATAACAGACCCTGGCTACTATCTAGCACCAAACGAAATTTGACAGTTGGAGAAGCCGCGAAAACAATATCTTTTGGAAGACCGAATGGGTCGGGTCGACTGGTAAAACACACCATAATATTGCATTGTAACGGGATTTCCATATAAATGCAAAATTTCAGCTCCATTGGTTATTGGAAAGTGAATTAAATTTAATTGATGATGAATTGATCACAGACAAGTGAAACTCAATAGATTCCTTTAAAAAATAATTGCAGCAATTGCAGATTCGTTGCCTACTTTTAACTAACAGAATCCACATACCTTTATCCGCAAATCCATTTCGCCTTCCATTTCTTTCCTTATAAAGGGTGGGAAGGGATCAAGGACTAAAATTATGCCGCCGACATGCAATTGGCTTTCTGACTACGTGACGTCATCAGGAGGAATGCTTTTCCTAGTACGTCACGTCAGCCATCGGTTCTTCTTCGGTACGGAGTTCAGTGGCGCATTTTTAAAAGCTATAACTTTGTTAAAACTCGGTGGAAATAACTAAAAAAAACTTATTATTATAATTCGTAAGGAAACTTCTACAATTTCATCTATTGATTTACTTCGAACAAATAAACTGAATGTTAATTCCAGTTGCGCTGATGTGTTCATAATGAAATCAAAAGTAGACCTCCAATCAAATTACTGGTTGGATGGTTCGCTGATTTAGTACTTTTTAGCCTTTTAACTCCAACGCTGGATTTGTAATAATGAAAACTGGACTAAATAGTTAAAAGAAATTAATTCCTTAACACAATACATTTCCTCATTGTTCAAAATTCATTTAATTTTGACTTAGTTAACTATTTAGGTCAGGTTAAAATCGTAATTGCAAATTATATATACTGTAACGTCTACAGTATAAATGCATGAGGGTCAAGTTAAACGAATCAAATGTACGTTTATCAAATAATGACCTCATGTTTTGCTAACTCACGAAATGGAAAAAATAATTTTAACAATTATACTTTATTCTGGATATTATAATTTATTCTGGATGGTTTTTATAGCTTTTGCATTTTTTGACTTCCATAGGCTCAAGCTGAATCTCACATTCGCACGGGGTCTTTTTAAAATCGCCGTAAACTAGACTTTGGCGTATTTATAATATTATAATATTTTAGTTTGTACGAACGCTTTAAATACCCTCCTGCTTCGTTTCTCGCTTCAGGGAAACGAGGATATGGTTTCTGACAAAATACTGGACAGGAAGGTAGCTGCACATTGCTTGGGAAGGCATTTTAGTGCTGCAAAGAACCTTCCGACAACAGAGCTCTTGAATAGATGAGAGGTTAACTGCTATGATTGCAGCATTTCTGAATTATTTTTTGAATTAACGTGTTATCTACATATAACAGGATAATCCTTCTTTGTTTGTTTTAATTTCGTCCCCATAAATACATTATACATACGTATAAGGAAGAAAATTAATATTCGAACTTCGAATTCACTATATAAACATGACTTCATTTTGTTATTTTTTTGGCATTTTGTTTGAGAATTTTTTTCCAAGTCGTTTTTTTTGCAAATGATTTTGTTATCCAACAAGTCACACGTTTGTTTAATATGCACAAATTATAAATTATTTTCAGGGAAGTTTTATTTGGTCATTAATTTATACGTAATTTAGTCATTCAATACCAAATTTAATTAGAGTTTACGTTCTGCTATTTTATATTATCTGTAGTATGTTTATTATTTATCTTGCTAACATTATAAACGTTGGATGTATGAATGGATGGATGGAGGTTTCTTAGAATGTAATCTCGATGCAATTTGGTATGTTCTGATGTAGAACAGTTGGAAGAACACATAGGCTACCTACGAACCCGGAAATGTTTACGGTTTGCATGAATAAGTTTCATTTACATATTTACGTGATAAGTCAGCTACTTTCACTTCCCATGCTTTTCTTATGATAAAAAGGGTGGGAAGGGATAGAGGACTAAAATTAGGCCTTCGGGACGCACACTTATCAGGAGAAACAAGGAATTGCTTCCACTTGACGCCTGTCTTCTGTGTGGTGGTGGTATTTCACCGGGCGAGCCGGGCCAATTCGTGCGAAGATGTTAAAGCGGACTCTACCACTGTTAAAAATAGTAATTGATATTTAAATGATATTCTCAATTGAACGCTTAATGAAGGTTAGAAGAGTCAAAAATATATTTTAGTGTTGCAATGCAGGCGATTATTCTGCGATTTTATTTGAAGTGCTGATAAGAACTAAATCCGCTACGGACAATTCGAAAATAATCTGAGAGACTAGACACTAGAAATATTGCATAGATTTCTTACAACACGTAGGCGAATAACAATAGCATTTTAAGATTATTTTATACCAGTTGTTGCCGTCCGCGCGAAAGAAAAAAAAACTTAGTAAGTAACCTATGTAGTCTTCCAGACTATGTTCTAGAATTATGTCAAAACACAGTGAGATCCTTGCAGCCACTCTGGAGAATATATTTTGAAGGTATTTTGATAGAGGTAGATGCCAGGAACAACATCTCTTAACCGAATGGACCTGCTAGAACCGGTACAATACCACGACCTCACAGAATACACGCCTCAAGTAGAAGTTATTTCGCGAGCAGTCAGATGAGTGCCAGCGGCCTAATTTTAGTCCTCTTCCCTTTCCCACCCGAAGGAAAAGATGGAGAAGGGGAAATAAATTTATTGGAGTGGGAAGCATGGGAGGGCGAAATATTCCCTTCCTGTGGGTCATTTCTCCATCGATTAAAGGTAAGTAACGTATCTGCAATTGCGGATGTTTATGGGCAGCGATCTTTCGCAATTTGGGCGAATTAAGGTCGCCACTTACTCGTTTGACACCTTACATAATTAAAATGGACACGGGCGGTGCAAGATGTTAACAATAATTTGAATGGGTTTGCAGAATAACCTAAATGTAAATCGTTCTTTAATTTAAATAACATGAAAAATAACTATAATGGCATAAAACTATAAAGTAAACCGCAGATTATAATCGGTGTGTATTACTATTAGTGTACTTGTCCCGGTATTTCTTTTTGTAAAATGCATATCAACGGTGATGGAACTGGTGATGGGCGTGGGATTCCGACTGGGGAAGAAATCGTTATCAGTGGAATGTCGGGAAAGTTTCCCGCGTCCAAAAATGTTACGGAGTTCATGGACAATTTGTATCGTAAGGTAAACATGTTGTAATCGTATTAGAGTTTTGAATGCGGAGCCTCAGATCTTTCGTGCTAGTGAAGCAATTTCGATGGTCCTTTTTCAATTCCGACTATTACTTTGCTATCGACTGGTTTATATATTATTAAATACAGGATATAACCCTGAGTTTTGAATATTTTAGATAAATATGGTGATAGAAGTGGAGCCGGATATACAGGACCCTGAGTACCCGAAGCATGGAGGAAAGATTGACGATATAGATAAATTCGATGCAACATTTTTCAAAGTAACGAAAAAGCAATCTTTGAGCCTGAATGCTCAGTGCAGGCAGCTGATGGGCTATGCATATGGCGCTATTTATGATTCGGGTGAGTTGTCTATAATGTGACTTTCAATTCTTATTATTAGCTTATACTCCACCTTTTGTTGTGTATAATGTCTGAAGGCCGTGTTTAGTTCCAACCACATCTTCCAATCACATTACTTTTAGGTGAAGATTTTTTGGGTCCTTCGCAAAAGTTTTCGAAAACTAGACGTTTTTGCTCTAGTAAAATACGCCTTAATTTCACTGGACGGCAATAAAATCCTCCTTTAAATCCTCCTTAAATTTCGTCATAAATTCGGAGGTCTCATTACCCTTAATCCATTTTTGTTAATAGATGGAAATCTCTGTTTAGCAATTTCTCCGATTTATGTCACTTTCTTGTAAATTGTCTGATATCTATCAAACTTCTCAAATAAGTGGGTGGAAAAGTCGGTCCGATTTTATTTTTTTTTGTTTCACCGTTCATATCTCTGATAAATGACAAAAATTATAATTTGCAATAAAGTTGCGTACTGACCGACGTTTCACAGGGAATGTTAAGTAGGTATAACATTGCCTTCTCCATTGCCGTTTAGGTGACTTTGAGCTGCTTTATGGTGACTGCAGTGAAGGATTACTTCTCTGTGCCGTAGGTCATCGAACACTTCCATCTATCACGAACGACATATACACGTCCCTTCAATTTTATTCAGAGAAGTTTATGGCAAAAAGAGAACGTGAAAGAGTCGAACATGGAAATGTTTCCACGTTCGACTTTTGCAAAATTTAATTTTGACAGATAAAGCAATTTTCGAAGATTCCCTGAAATTATTAATTTTAAATGTATTTTTAAGGAATAAATCCTGTTCAAATGCAGGACGAAAAGTTGGGCATATTTATTGCATCGTCTACTCTTGGTGATAAAGATATATTGACAGATAATTGTAATAATATGAAGACAAGTAATAATTTCTTCATAAGTGGGTAAGCAGCTCTTAACATAATATAGTTATACTTTAGAATGTTTATTTACCGGCGTATTAATTAAGAGAGTATTTTTATCATCATAAGCACAGTAATAGTAATATACAAGTAATAAACACATTTTAAGAAATTTAACGATGTGTGTAAAAACAATTCACACTGCCAGCGTGCTTGACTTAAGCCTAGTCACCCCTAGTTTGAGCGAAGGACAAAAAAGTAGAAATAATATGGTTAGAAATATTCAAGCATAATTGTGGGCTTTACTCATCCTTATTAATATAGTAAATGCGAAATCACTCTGTCTGTCTGTCTGTCTGTCCTTCTTCCACGCAAAAACTACAGTACCGATTTAAATGAAATTTGGTACACAGATAGTCTATATCTATAGCCTGGGGAAGGACGTACGTACTTTTTAACGCGAAAAAGAATTGAAAAGCGGTTGAAAGTGAGGGTGGAAATTTGTATGGGAATAACGTCATTTTTTTAGTTAGAAGCTTGAAACTTATTTTTAGGTTTAATTTTGATATAAGTAAATATGACATAAAAAGTTTATAAAAAGGGTGCAAAATAACAATGGGGGAGAAAATTTGTTTTAGAATATGTAAGGTTTATGTGAATGTTTTGTGAAATTTAATTGTTTTTAGGGTTCCGTACCTCATAGGAAAAAAACGGAACCCTTATAGGACCACTTTGTTGTCCGTCCGTCCGTCTGTCAAGACCCTTTTTCTCAAAAACGCGTGAAGGTATCAAGCTGGAATTTATATCAAATGTTCAGGTCTGCGGTCGTTAGGTGCCATGAAAAAATAAAAATTGATAAGCCAACCCAATCAAAAGATACAACCGTTTCTGTCGCAAATTTACGCAAATTTTCGACCTTCGCAAGGGAATCAAAACCTATAGGGTACTTCCCGTGAACTTAGAATTTTGAAATTTGGCACGAAGCAACATCGTAAAGCACAGATAAAGGAAAACCGTAAATTTTTAGTTCCATCATATAAAAAAATATATTTTTTGTAATTTTAATCGCGTAAAAGGGTACTTCCAGTCGACCTAGAATCTTGAAATTTGACACGAAGCAATGTGTATTTTTAGTTCCATCATATAATAAAACATTTTAAATTTTGAACTTAGTAGCCCCCTTCCTGGTAAAGGCGTAAAGGTATTAAATTGAAATTCATATCAAATACTCAAGTCAATAATACCTTTAAGCTGTAACAAAATCGAACTTCTGTATCAACGCTATAAAAAGAAAAACCAATTTAATAGGCGTATTAAACTCGTAACTAATTGCAAGAAAACCAAAACCTAACGGGTACTTCTAGTCTACCTAGATTCTTCAAATTTGGCATGAAGCAAGATGTTATAGCACACATACATTTTTAGTTTAGTTAGAAAGGCACCTATTTTCTTTATTTTTGTGTCTTTATTTGTATTAGAGTTACTACCCAAGGTGTATTAAGGGCTTGGCGTTTCAGATCTCTTCCTTTTCTCGTTTTCTTTATTCTCAATTTTTCTTTTTTCTGTTGTGCTTTTCTTGACAGGTCGTGTGTGATGTAAGTTTTTGCAGGCATTTTCTTTTTGTTTTTAAGAATCTTTTTTTTTTGTAAAGTAGTAGTCTCAATTACAATTGGTCTGATCTTTCCACTCCCCGTTTGTGCTTTTCCAAGTCTGTGCATTCTATTAATATCCCCTTCCTTGAGGGAGACGCCAATGTTGGTTAAGGTAGACGCAACGAGGTTGGACAGCTCGTCATATTTTTCTTCGTTCTTTTCTGGAAGTCCGTGGATTATGATATTATTTCTTCGCGTAGCTGTGTCTAAGTGCTGTAGCTTTTGGTTTAGTTGCTCGACTTCTTTTTTCAACTTTTCGTTTTCTTCTATAACCGGTTTCATTTTTTCGTCAATTTTTTGGAGGACAGCCGAAGTAATATTTTCTGTTAACGTTTTTGTTTGTAGTTGAAGTTGTTCTGTTAGCTTTGCATAAAGAAGTGACAATTCAGGAGTTATTGTAGTTATTGAGATCAGCCTTTGTTATTATGATTTGCTGTTTTTATTTATTTATTCCTTTTTTGTTTTTTTCTTGTTACACTATAAGCCCCTACATTCAAATTAATAATAATAAATTAACAAAAAAGTCGAAAAGAATATTTGCTATTAACATTTTGGCAGGCGCGGAATTGTTTTCCTTGTTGACGGTATGACTGAAAAAACTTTTTGTCCTTTTTGTAATCAACTATTGTTTTTTTCTCCAATTATAATACTGACGAATTGTAAACACTGGTTCCGGCTTAGTTTACTACATAATATAGTGTCTATAAACCAAAAACAACGAAATATAAGTGAATATATTATGATATACACTGAACATATTTAATGTTGTGATTTTTAGTTCTTTCACTGTTTATTTCCGCGAGATAAAATTGTCACCATAAAATAACTGCTTATTTTATCATTTACTAACACTTTTTCACCTTATTATCTACTTTTCGTAATATTATTACACTTTGAATACAGAGGTTATGATTACGCGCCGTATGACAGCTGTCAACTCAAAATAATTAAAATGCTACCCAAAAACAGTGTTACACGTGGACGAATTCGCAGGCACAGCTGATAAGATTATTACCATTTCAGCGTTTTGAACAATGAGATAGGTTACGTTGACCTAAATAGATACAAAAGTGTGTTGGCCGATGCCATAGTACACAGTCAAGTAAACGAGAAAAGCTAAAGTTTTAAAAGCTCGAACGCCAGATGCGTCCCAAAAAACAAGGGAAAAAAGGGATTTTGTTCTGATGCTACTTGGCAAATTTCTTGAGAGTCCCACATATTAATAAAATTGCTTAAACGACCAATTTCAATGATGTCTTAAAATAATAATCTTTATGATCATTAATTCACTATTATTATTTGTTTATACTCTTTCCTGATAAAAATGTGCTTTTATTAAATTTAATATAATATGTCCTTACGTTTCTACTCTTTTACTTACCAGGTCCAGTAAAGCGATGTACCCTAACAGAATATCGTATTGGTTCGATAGCAAGAGCCCTTCTTACTACGTCGACTGCGGATGCGTCGGGTCCATGGCGGTTGTCCACCTCGCCTTCAACAGCATCGTCGCCGGAGAATGCGAGGCGGCTTTGGTCGGTGGATGTAGCCTATGTCTCAGTTCTACCGTAACTCTCAACCTCATCAAGTACGTTAACTGTGGAGTTTTGTCATAGCACTTTACATTACTTTAATAAATTGGCTAATTAAAAAAAAAACAGTTTTATTATAATATATAATAGTATATCTATTTTATATTAGTTTGACAACTGACGCCTATGAAGTATCGAATTAATTGTGTATGAAGATTAATGATGTACTTAATAGACGGTAGTTATAGTGTGTCGTCGCGCACGACGAATAACTGCGAACTATCGTATATCGATCTTGTCATAACATTAATCGAACAAATAGGTATTTTATAAAGTTTCGATCTTATTACAGTTATATATAATATTTGGCTGTGTATTAGTTTCGAAAGAAAATATTTTATTAATTACATTGTGTTTCATAAACAATGATCATGAAATTTACTCAACATATCTAATGAATTGTCATCCTAATCAATCTTAAATAGACTATCTTTCATTATCCTTCATAGCGAGATGAGGTGCATGAAAATATTAGTTCGATTAATATGTATGAATCGATTCTAACTTCAACCATATGTGAATCGAATTCAGTTGCCTTTAAATATCTATGTTTTTCGTTCGTTTTTTTGTAAAATACATGGTGTTAAAATAGAAAACAGTTTACTGACGCAACACTGAAGCGATGTCCGATTGACATGATTACGTAAGCAATTGTGCAGTTCTAATTTCCCACCTGTATTATAAACATAAATAAGTTTGTATTTTTTCAAAGACTGGAAGAAGGTCTTTGGGTATTGAAGAAACCTGTCATTTGAAACCACTTGAATTTCGTAGAAAAGTCCCTAATGCATATCTAAGATTGTTAATATTCATCGTGTTGATGTCTCTTTTAGTGCTGGCTTACTATGCAATGATGGTAAAACTAAATGCTTTGATAAACGAGCAGATGGATACGTGAGGTCTGAAACCATCGGTTTCCTGTTCTTACAGAAAGCTAAGGACGCAAAGAGGTAACAATTTTAACAAAAAACATATAACTTTGGGAAAATTATAAAAGCTAAAAGAACTAAATACTTACAGAATATATGCAGAAATATATCACACAAAATTAGGATATTGTAGTTCACCGTTAAATAACAGGCAAATTGTACGTCACAGTAATTCAAATGACATCATCAAATTCTTAAAGAAATTTTATTCTGAAATCGATGTTTCTCCTCAAGAAGTAGAATATGTGGAAGCAAACGGTATCGGTAAGTTTATATTTTAATAAATAAAAAGAAGACATGAAATTCCTTAAAACAATACATTGACAAATTATACGTTTCTTTTTGAAATAGCTAATGCAGAAGACGATAAAAATGAACTAGAAGCTATCGGTGAGATATTCGGCAACAAAGAGAGGGCAGTCAAAATAGGATGCGTCAAATCTAACATGGGGAACAGTGAATCTGCTTCAGGATTATGTGCTCTTACAAAGGTATATATTATTACTTCTACGCTTTTTCATTTGTACTTTTTATTTCACTTATATACCTAATGGGAATGCAATAAACAACATTCGGAAATCTATTTTTTTTACATCTCTGTCGATTGTTCCCTATTGTTTTCCTCTCTGTTTATAATTTATGCTTATAATATATTTTGTAACATATTGAAAGTGTAAAAGAGATTTAATACAGACACACACACGCAAACACACATGCTCACATACACACAAACACGCACATCATGCTTGTAGCAACAGCAGAAATACAACATGTTGCACTACTACGCACAACACACTAATTTGCTAGCTATGTATATTGTAAAGACGAGGCGCCGGTGTCTGTAACGTAGTTCTTACCATATCAGGCTCCAATAACTTATCGGTGTTAGTTTATATGAGTGTAAACATTTAATAAATCAATAAAAATAAATAATAATAATTATGTGATTTTGTAGGTTTGTTTAGCATACAGGAATGGGGAACTTTCCGGTAACTTACATTACGAAAACCCCCACGATGACGTAGACGCTGTCCGGGATGGAAGAATTGAAGTTGTACATGAAAACACTCCTTTCAAAAGGAGATTTGCTGCCGTGAATAGCTTTTCATATACTGGCCCGATGGCACATGTCCTTTTAAAAGGGCATTACAAAGAAAAGGTTACTTAGGTTTTATTCTTAAAAATTCCTAGTATTGATAAGTATCAGTAAATAAAAAATGATGTTAAGTGAAATTTAATTCAAATTTACTCGTATTATTTTTCAGAATGTCGAGAAATATATAACAAATATACCATACTTGGTAAATGTTTCGAGTAGAACCGAGGATAACGTTGGTAACATGCTTGACATTTTAGCAGCGATGCCCATCGACGCCGAATACATTGGTCTTCTGCACAATATTCATAAAATAGTTACATCAGGACATACCGTACGAGGCTACATCATCCTGGGTAGGTTTTCCTTTTAAAGCTTACACAGAACAGTAATCGATGACAAAATAAATGCTATGATTTTGGTTACAGGTTCTAAATTTGACGGGGAAAATAAGAAAACATGTGTTTTAAGTAAAAGTATTCAACACTACAGAGGAGTCAAGCCTCCAGTTTGCTTTATGTATAGCGGGATGGGATCGCAGTGGTGTAGGATGGGAGCTGATCTCATGAATATACCAATATTTTCAGCAGCTATAGAAAAGTAGCTAGTTCGCTTTTTAACAAGATTGTAATTTAGTGTAACTTTTATTATAATATTCAAATATTTTTATAAATTTTTAGATGTCATAAAGCTCTTGAACCAAAAGGCGTGAACATCACCGATATTTTAACGTCGAAAGATCAAACCATATTCGACGATATAATGAATTGTTTTGTTGGTATCACAGCTGTACAAATTGGTCTGACTGACATTCTACGAGCGTTGGATATTGTTCCTGATTGCATCATTGGTGAGTCACGGTTACTCTGCGTCAAATCTTAGTACAACACTTTTAAAATAGTTATATATTTTATATTAGCTTTATTATAAGCTAATATTACTAAACTTTCTATTATGTATTATAAATGCTCAAGTTTAGATGGATGGATGGATGTTTGTTAGAAGGTATCTCCGGAAGGGTTTAACGGATCCCGTCGAATTTGGCATTGATGTGAAACGTATAGTCTGAAAGAAGACATAAGCCACTAATTCAATATCCTGGAAGCAATCGGACTTTTAAGATTGTATAATTTTTATTTAAACTCGAATTGCACTTGTGATAGTTAAGATGAATAATGAGATTCGGGCAGTGAGTGGTTGTCTTAAAAACGATTGAAAAATGAACTACTTTGTGTTTTCGTTTTTTATTATTCTCTTAGGGCATAGTACTGGCGAGTTGGGCTGCGCGTATGCCGACGATAGCTTGACGCTAGAAGAGACAATCCTGTCGGCGTACTGTCGTGGTCTGGCCTCCAAGAAAATTGAAGTTATACGTGGAGCAATGGCCGCCGTGGGCATGGGATACAATGACGTAATGCAACCTTTTCTTTTTCAAATGAAAATGAATGCATGAGAAAGCGATTCACTTGGTGTTTACAGGACTCAAGCTTTTCACCCACTTTTATTTTATTGTTTACATTAGGTTTATTTCAAAATCTATATCAAAATGTCAAACTGCAAAATATTGTATGTACAAATTACAACAAAGGCTATGCCATTGGCTAACAATTGTTATTACTATGGTATTTTTTTTTAAATTCATCCATTCATTCATTCATCCAGTGGCAAACGAGCAAAATTGCCACCTGAATTTTCCAAAATCATTAATTACAGATGCGTTGCCTACTTTTATTCGACGGATGAGGAGATGGGCTGGGAAGGGGACCAGATTTAGGCCTACAGCACGGACATGTATCAGACAAAACGCGCTATTACTTCCATTTTTACGTCTGTCATCTCTGTGACCGTAGTACTGCACCCGACGAGCCTACCCATTCGCGCAACAGATGTGCTTTTTTCTGGCATCCACCACTGTTGATGCTATAGGCAGTAATATAGTTTCATTTCACGCCGAGCAATGTTTTCCATTCAATCCCAATACAATTTTAATAACTTCAAAATATATATAGCTTATAGGGTTTCGTAAGAGTAGGACCTTTCAATAAAAAAATATTTATTAAAAAATATGCTGTGATTACTGATGTCCTATATAATTAAGATGTGTTTGTTTACTACTACTACTTCGCTTTATTATATTATTATAGAAGTCTACACCATTAGAATGGGAAGAGTACTATAATTGTTCCTATTATAGCATACTGTATTCGTGATGTGAGCCGTTGTTGTTGAACTTCTGTTAAAATTATCTTTTTGATATTTCATATATCACTCATTTGAGTTTGTTTCTTCCAGTTGAAAAGGATCTGTCCTACCGACATAGAGATAGCGTGTCATAACAGCGCTGGATCATCTACTATATCGGGACCTATTGATGCATTGAAAGATTTCGTTGCTTCTTTGAAAAGTCGCGACATTTTTGCAAAAGAAGTTCCTTGTGGCAACATTGCATACCATTCTAAATATGTTGCTGCTATTGGTAAGCATCCATTACTATGTGTCCGCGCGCCGCCGTTGCCATTATATTAAATTCTCCTGTTATTGAACACATTTATTTACACATAAGGGTTGATACTGAACTCGAGTAAAAGAGTCGGAAATACCACATGAATTTATTCGTTGCTTGTAAAATATAGATATGTTTATGCTATTGCTTTTATCAAGCACATTTGAAGAGCTACAATTGTTTCATACAACATTTTTATATAGGTTCTGTTACGAAGAAAACCCGAAAATGTGGTAGTGTATTGACCCAACAGTAGCCTTACTAAAATGTCGACGTTTGTGCCCACTCACTTATTATTTTGACACTGGACTTTGCAACAAAATCACGTCATTCGCGCCGAGGGATTCTAATTAATAATGTCTAAAAGTTCTTAAGTTTAGCCTACAAATGCGAAGATAGCTTAATTGTGCTATCGCATTTTAAGGGATACAACGAACATCTACTTGTCTTCTAATGTAAAATATGCGAACCATCTGCAAACTTAGTGCTTTTTATTAAAAATTAAGGAAATTTTATTTGTACGAAAAAATTAATAAATTTCATAGGAAATCTGTATTATTTTCCTTATATTATTTTTTTGCTATGGTGTTCAATCTATCTCTACCTTCACATTGTTTTCACCATTAATTAAATTGCATCACTATCAGAACTGATCATACATCATGTGGGGTCAGCACAAATGGTTTTCGTCTTTAAAATCGATTCAAAATTCGTTGTTTTCTTTGCCATTGTCTTCTAAATCATATATGTAAACATTTTACACTTACCAGGGCCATTCCTATTTGAGGCTTTAAAAGAGGTAATAAAGCATCCAAGGAAAAGAACCTCTAAATGGTTATCTACCTCGATCTTGCAGAACAGGTGGGATGAAGATATAGCGACATTGTCATCAGCGGAATACTTCACTAATAATCTACTGGTAAATTATGATTTATTTGTAGCTGTTGCTCGGAAAGTAATTTAGCCTTAGTTTTAGTTTTTTAGTATCAGTTTTCATATAAGTCCATTAGTTATTTAAATCTTTTAAGGAGTTTCGGAGTTAAAGTGATTGAAAAAGGATAGTTATTTTAATAAGATCAATTGTAATCAACAATATAATGTGCCATATATGATCTGAGTGATACTATAATAAAAAAAATCTGTCTTGCATTATTAAGAAGAAATATGAATCTTGCAACCTCTACTCCACAGAGTCCAGTATACTTTGAAGAAACAAGTAAGTTGATACCGAACGAAGCTGTGGTTATTGAAATAGCCCCACACGGACTGCTGCAGGCGATAGTGAAGCGATCTCATGAGTCGTGCGAACATGTTCCCTTAACGAGACGTGGACATGAAAACCCAACTAAATTTCTGCTCGATGCTATCGGACGGTATGAAAGTAAATTTTTCAATTAAACCTAACCTGTCTTCACACAATCTTCTTTTTGGTCAACCCACGTTAAACATTCTTCTATTCACATATGATTGTGAGCTTTCAGAGACAGATTTCAGTATATTGCCAAATATTTAAAAGATTTATGAAACGAAAAAGTACGGACACATTGCACTTCGTTGTTTTAAAAGCTATTTCAATTTCAGGTTATATCAAAGTGGTCTGAATCCGCAATTACACATGTTGTATCCTAAAATCGAGTATCCAGTCGCCACTGACACTCCGCTGCTGTCAAATCTTGTAGGCTGGGAGCACAGCGAAAATTGGTACGAACATACTTCACCTCTTTTTTCTATATTTATTATATCTTGGACAGTTCTTAGAATAGATCTTGACATATATTTATATATATACTAGATATTATATGTTCATCAGTATTAATTCATTATGCGTCATAACAACTCTCCATCTTTATTTGGAACTACTTTAAATGTGCACTATTTAATTTCAGGCCAACAATTAAGGTACTAAAGAAAATTCGAAAACAAACTCAAATTTGTAACTATTTGATAACGCTTTATGACGATGATAAAAAATCTATAAATCGTTACACTAGAAATGGTAATTCAAGTTTATAAATTAAATAATTTGGATAAATCTTCTTTTCAAACTCTAACATTTTTTTTAATTCTAGGTGTCAATGTAATTCCAGAAGCTCTACTTTTGGTTCTGACTTGGAAAACTTTAGCTATGGCAAGAAATGTCGATCATAACCAATTGTCGGTTAAGTTCGACAATGTGTACTTTAACCGCGAAGTATCATTTGGAGAAAACAAATTTGTTAAGATAAAAGTTTCTATTAACAAAGGCAATCACAGATTTGAAGTAAGCATCGTTAAATTAGAGGCAGTTGTATTTTTTGGTAGCACAGAGTGATTCTCATGAGATCTAAACTATTTGTTAGAATGATATCGCAAAAAAGGATATTGTACACTACCTTCGATCTCTAGCTAATAATAAACATAATTCTGTAGTAATCTGTAAACCAAAATCTAAAATTTAATTCGAGATTATTACTGAATTAAAAAAAATACAGACAGGTTTTCACTCACTTGATGGAGGAAGGTAATGTTTTCGCGCGTATGTACATATATATGTGGGTCTGTATGTATGTAAGTTTCTTCGTGACGGTCTAGTGCCTGTCACAACTGAACCGATTTTAAAATGTAAATAACACCTATTTCCGGAGTGTCATAGGAGTACAATCAGTAAAAACATTTGTTTACTTTTTTATTAATTAAAAATCGTGACTTATCAATTGATTTGTCAAACGAAAAAAATGGTCATTTTGAATAAACCGTAAAAGATAAGATATAGATAAGCTGCTATATTTTGTTAAAAAAATTTTGACGATCTATAATTCTTTCGTCCCTAATTTTTATGTATATCTTATGCCAACGCGAGCAAAAATATAAAATATGATAGCAATATTTAATGCCTATTATTATATTATTTAGATAACAAATGATGAAATAGTTGTTGCAACTGGACACATAACGGACGACTTTAAATCAGAAAAATGCAACTTAGAGCCAGTGAAGGAAAACTCTGAAGATGATATTTTATTGACATCTGATGAAATATACCGCCTGTTGTATCTTAGAGGATATACATTTAAGTAAGTTTTCTTAGAAAATTATGGGAGGTATAAAAATGACTTGTAATGTCCCTATGTATCCCTTCCACCGTCAAACGTATTTCCGACCCTTCACATCCTTTCCTTATTAGAAAAGGATGGGAATGGAAAGGAGGCTAAAATTAGGCATCCGGAACACACTCATCAGGCGAAACGCGTAATTGCTTCCACTTATCACTATCTAAAAGGCCGGCAACGCATCTGCGGTGCCTCTGGTATTGCTGATGTCTATGGGCATCGTTGAACACTTCGGTGTTCCCGCTGCTCGTTTGCCCCCTTCTGTTCTAAAAAAAAACTTGCCTCCTGCCTATTATGTGGTAGTGGCTTTGCACCGGGCGAGCCGGTCAATTCGTGCAACGAATGTTATTGTTGCTGGCATCTACCGCTGTTAAAGTATTACTAAATACCATCAACCGTCATCTAGTCCTAGCAATATCACGACCCCACAATAGATTGCCATTAATTGTGAGTATTTTGGGAATATTAATATACCTACCCCATGTAAGTGGCACAAGGACAGGGAGATGACTAAATTGGGATTAATTCCACATTTTCTCTGAATAATGTGTTTTACGGCGGCCAGTGCTAGTCCTCTTTCTTTTGCCGTCCATTTAAAATCTTACTTCTTACTATAATCTTACTAATTGCGAATGTTTAGATGAATGCATACCTCCTGGAGATAACTTCAAACGATTCTTTGAAGGTATCTCCGGAACAGCTTTACGGATCTCGATGAAATATGGCATACATTTAGAAAATAGTCTGGAAGAACACATAGGCTACTTTTACTTTAGTTTTTTTTCATTCCGCGGGGACGGAGTCGCAGGCGACAGTTATTTATATATTATATTTCATAAATTTTAAATATTAAACATATTTGTTTAAATTGCAGTAAGGAATTCAAAGCTATTCGCTCTGCAAACTCAACTATTAGCAAAGCTACAGTCGAATGGACTGGAGAATGGATGTCATACATCGATGCACTAATGCAACTTAACATTATGAAACGAAACCACAATGGAATATCTACACCTAAAATGATTCAAGAGTTAGTCATCGATGTCAATGAACACGTTTCGGGTGACTTAAAGGAAAAAGTTCAGCATGAAGCTACAATTTTTGACGTTTATGATACAGTAAGGTTAGTAAACTTGATTAGAAAACCGTAAGAAAATATGTTTAGGAGGAGGTACTGGAAAACTGAGTCCATAAATATCAACTTTATTTTATAACATATATTTATAGTAAAAAATTTTGGCTTTATATCAGTTATTGTGCACTATATAAAGCATTGGTTCTGAGTTCCAGATTATATATTAATTTCCACAAGTGGCTTATCTGGTGGCTATTTTCAGATGCGGTGGTGTGACTATTAAAAATATGCTATTTTCTGACAGAACTGTAACTCGCACGAAAGTGTCTAGTATTTTATTAACTGAAAAAAACTGGTCCCTCGCTATAGGAGATAATATTGTATCGGTAAGTTAAAAGAAATATTAGTATTAGAAAACAACTATTAGAGCAATATTGTGATATAAGTAATAATTTAAAATAAAGTTAAAAACGTTTCTAATTAAGAAAGATGACTACGCATTGGAAGAGTTCCTACATATATAAAATAAATAGGCCATATTTCTGTCAATAACCACAGTACATACACCACCACACATTAATTTAGTAAATTTGTTATATTATTAAGAATATTTATGAAATTATTAAGAAGAATATGTAACACGCCTGAAAAAGGCATAAATGTGCAAATAAATAAATTTATTAAACGAATAAGTGATAAGTGAATATTGTTAATATTAAACAGTAAATATTAATTGCCTTAAAAATTTACGATGAAAATAAAACCAAATAAAGCGTTTCCTTTGATCAGGATCGTTGCGGAGATTGTAACTACACGCATGTTTCTGCAAGCAACAGAGCTGAAGAATTTAAAGTAACATTGAAAACGCCGAATGATTTTGAGAGTGTCAGTCTTGAGCAAATTGCTACTCCGAAATCCCTTCCCAATAAGACTATAAAGGTAAGTTCTTGGATTTTATAGCGTAATTAAAAAATAAGTTATCGCAAGTGATATTTTTAATATACATATAGGTCTATTACGCCGGAGTATCACAAAGAGATTGCCAACAATCTATTTTCGGAAATAATTATGTCAGTTTGGATTTGGGTATGGACTTCAGCGGGAAAGATGTCAAGTAAGATGTTACATATAGACACTTCAATTTTATTCTTATATATTAATATTAATTTATATTATATTTTTTGTATTTTCTGTTTGTCAGCGGCGAGCAGGTGATGGGGTTGTTGGCGAAGGGAGCGCTGTCGAGCGTCGTGGTTCCAGACCCCGAGCTGGTGTGGCCTGTACCGTGCCACTGGAGCTTGCAGGAGGCTGCCACCGTGCCCTTGGCCTATGTGCATGCTTTCTATATAGTCAGTATCTATTTTGTTCCTTATGAGCGTCTTTTACAAGAATACTTTTAATGTGACTCCCGCTGGGCAAGAATAGATGTTCACTCATTCATATTACGTTTGGCGTTTCTGTTCAGCTCAGTAAAGCAAAGTTGATAAGTGGAGATCGAGTGTTGGTCATCGGCGGGGCGGGGACGTTGGGCCTGGCCCTCATTTCTGTTTGCTTGTCGCTGGGCTACGTCGTCTATACAACTGTCAGCACTTTGCGTAAGAAAGAAGCCTTGCTCAAGCTATACCCAAATCTTAAAGGTATGGAGAAATTTATATATATTGACTATACAATCTATTGGAAATTGAAATATCCCAGTAAATACGATACAATACGATTACATACGAATACGATTGAAGCTGAGTAATTCAATGTTTACTGTTCGCTACTGGAATTAGTAGTTTTATTAGATGTGATGATTATGTTATTATTACGTTATTAACATTAAGCATATTTATTTATACATAACAGATTAATATTATTTATTTTTCAGAAAACGATATAATATGTGAGGTGAATGATGAAATTTTATATGATCGTATCGTGATACAAACTGACAATCGGCTGTGCAAAGTAGTTGTAAGTTGCGCATCTGGCAGATTACGTGAGGCGAGTTCTTGTTTTTAGCTATCTCTTAGTGGATATTTCAGCCGTAGAGCCTATCGTTTTGATACGTTAGATGAAATATGTGTTGAAAATAAAGTGTGTATCTTTTAAGGTCAATAAAGGATTAAAGAAACAGTTTTTCACTGCAATAACCCCAGTGAGTTATTATTAGCCTTCAATTTGCATCTTATAACTTTGGTTACTTTAACTGCAGGTAGCAATGAAATGCGTTGGTTCTTTAGGAACGTTTTTGGATGTCAATCATCATGACGTGGAATTAAACAAATCTTTTGGGATGAGCTATATGTGGCAAAGCAGGAATTATACATTTGTCAATTTATCCAGTTTATTTGAGAGAAACATTAAGGCGGAGAAACAGGTATTCGACATCCATTTAAATAATAGTAAAAAACGTCGGTAAGGCCGCAAATTGATTAGTTCATCTAACTTGGAGTTTTATTTGTCGCATACAGCATGCGAGCAATCCCCGTATGCTGTAAAACGACAAATGAAAGTGATCAGACGATGTAATGTAAGCGTTGTGCATGGACTTAGTTGACGAGAATAATGCGCGGTAGGGAATGGTAAGGACTAACTGCCCTTATCTCTACGGAGAGTCGGTCCAGTATGTGCTACTCCTCCAGACATCACTATCAGCCGGCATATCTGAAAAAAATAGCAACGGATTTACATAATTTTTTTTTCAATTTCATTGTAGGCAATTAAATTCGTGCTCGCCAAAGGTATTGCCAATGGGGTTGTGAAGCCATTACCTTCAATAACGTATGACATTGAAAAAGTGCCAAGGGCACTTAAAATGCTCTCATCAAAGAATAACATAGGAAGAGTTTTAATAAAAATGGACACGCTTCCTAAAAACAACATAATTCCTCGGTAAGCATATGTACAGAGGAACATTTATTTCATTCACTGGGATCTGTGCTAAAATTTTATGAGAAACAAAATGATTTGATGATTTCAGAATCACTTGCTCTTCGACAGCAACATATCTAATTGTTTGCGCAGAAGATGTTCTTAGTTTGGAATTAATAGAACTTTTAATTTGTCGCGGTGCCAGAAACATTACAATTATTTGGAATGGATCTGCAACTGCTTACTTATTGTACAAAATAAGGTGAGTTTATCCATCTATGCATTATTTGTTTCGAACTTTAAACTTTCCGCGGACGAAGTCTTGGGAAAAAGTTAGTAAATGTATCAACTCCTTACAGATATTTCAAAAAATCTCATACATCAGTAAATATAGTTTTTAAAAATGTAATAAATGATCAGGAATGTACTAAGGCTGTAAAGGAAGCTGGCGGTTCACTCGATGGCGTATTCTTTGTTGTTGGCAAAAATGAAAAACATTCTGATGATTTATCAGAAGAGCAAATACTTTTGGCAAGAAAAAAAATTCTCCTGTCAACTATTGCAAGCTTGGACTTTGCTACACGATCTCTTTGCAAGAATTTAAGGTATGCCATAAAATTATTCTATTCGGGTTAAAGTAATTTGATTGTAAAAATAATGAAATGAAAATTGTTTTAGATACTTCGTTATCGTGAGTGAATTGTCCCGGAATATTTATGATACAAAAATTTATTTAGAAGCTGAAAAAATATGTAAGGAGCGTCAAGCTGTTGGTCTTCCGGGATTGACTTTTGTAACTGAAATGTCAAATGAGGTAGATAAATCGTTTTACCAATTTATGGTGCATACTCGTACATTGAATTACTCTTGCTTATACACAAATTATCTCTTCATTTACAGTTGTCTAAATACTTTGACTCGAACAACGATATTTTAGCTGAAACAATACCTGAGGTGCTCAATACATTGGAAAGAAGTTTGTATATTAATTACCATTACATTAAGGCTGTACTAGAGCCTTGCAGCGATACATGTTCTCTGGCAACTGGACGAAATGACATTGGTAAAAGCAAATACTTCTTTAAATATGGTTTTATTAAAATTTCATCAATTTTATCAGAAAAGACTTAAGACAATAATTCCACTAATTCCACTTTCAATAATCGTAAACTTTATTTTCTATTCCATAACTATGTTACTATTATTAATAACTTAAGTACTTGTATCGACAATTTTACTTTTATGAGATGTACAATATGCATGCATGTGTGTTTAACATGAGACAATTGTAATAATATTAATCTATAATATATTTTTTAATACTTTTTACAGATCCCAACACCACGGTCGTTGCATTTAAAACAGTTAACGAAAATGAAAGAAGAGAAAAAGGGAAGGATATTTCTGAGTTCAGGTATGATATTACTCGTGTGGTGTTTGTGAATATCACACCTTTCGATAATGATTAACTAGGTTTCAAATTTGATCTTGGAACTGTAAAAGCTAAAGTTACTCCTTGACATAAAAAAATCTCTCTGAGACTTCGTTATATTTTTACTTTAATCTTGAATTGAGAATGACTAACTTCATCTTCAAAACATGTACATTATTCGCTAATTTCTTATAATATTTCTGATTTAAAAGTAACAATGGCGCTTTATATTTCAGTTTCACTAACGGCAATGGAGATTCTATGTCGGAACAAAGCAATGGATTCCGTGTATTTTATTCTTATATTGAGTCTGACGTCAATGAAATCACGGGTCATCCTCTAGTTAGGATGTCCACCAAAGCCTATCAATATTTCGAGGTATGGTATCAAAATTGGCAAATAGTCGTATAAGGTTATACGTGAAGAGAGAAGAAAAAGTTATACAAAGCACATGATTCAATGTTGATATTTTTGATAACAGGACAAATTTGAAATAGATCCAAGTGTGACGCATCTGATACTTATACCTGGCTTCGAAGGTCATCACAGAATATTCGAGGATCTCTGCGAGCCGTTGAAGATAAGAGCCGCCACTATGAAATTGGACACAGATTTAAACAGTTCCAGTATTCAAGAAATGGCGTTGAATATATACAAGGTTATCATTGCTATAACATTAAATGTTATCAACATAAACATTTCTATTTTATTTCTATTTGTTTGTACTTAAAACTTTTTAATAAGGGAATAAAATAATAAATGTGTATTTTTCAGATACTGTCAAGGAAACTACACTTTAATAAGAAGTTTTATTTGTTGGGATATTCTTTTGGTGTGAACGTGGCCCTGGAATTGGCAGCTTTAATAGAGCAACAAGGTATTGTGTTACATTATTATTTCCTGCTAAGATTTTGTAATAAAACTTTGTGGCAATATTTTATTAAATATTGAATGATGCAGGTGAGCGCGGTATCGTCTACTGCTTGGACAGCAGCCCTGATGCCCTGAAGCATCTGATGAAGACTTATGCCGGTGATTTATCGAATGCCAATCTGCAAAATGTAGTCGCCGCTCGTATGTTTCATCTGACGACTGGATTAAATAGTGAAGAGTTTATGAAGGAATTGGAGACTATTGACAGCTGGGACAAGAAGATTGACATATTCATTCGACGTGTTAAAAAACTAGTTCCGTATTCACATGATTATATGAGATCTTTGTTAGAAACGACATATGATAGATTTGTATTAGCGAGGGAATATCAACCGAATCTTAAATTAAATTCTGAACTGATTCTTATAAAGTCAACTGCTTCTGCCGAATTCGTTAATCTACCTGACGATTATAATTTGGGAAAGTACTCGGAGAGACCCGTCAAAGTTTATAATATTGACGGGGACCATGCCTCGGCCCCGTACGATGTTAGAGTACCAACTATTATAAATGACTCCCTTGAAACAAAACTGTTGGATGAATTTAATAAGACAAACTCATGTCAGACGTATTTGTTTTATGAATGATTTTCTATACATGCTAAGTATGTGTCAGTGCGGTGCATAACATTTTCATTGTATTTGGTTAATATTTCTTATTTAATTTTTAATATTGTTTATTTAAAAATTGTGGTTTTGGACATATGAAAGTAATTAAAATAAATTATTATTGTTGAATCAGAGGTTTTATTTATGCTTAATAGGTTAATAGTTATACTAATAACTATGTACTATTATTCAACTATAGCAAAATATGCAAACTATGAGGTAGCCTGCTCCGAAGTGGGTAATGTTAATGTTATTGTTATACAAATGACAGTAACATCGTAACATACAACAGTTTGCAGCAGCATTAGCTACACTACTACCTCACGAATGACCCGTTCGACCGGCGCAATACTATGATCACACAACGGAATGCGTTACATGGAAGAAATTAATCACGCGTTTTGTCTGATCAGTGTATGTATATAACTAGCGGCGGCCCAGTTATAATAGGAAAAGCCGAAAGTGGTTGACTTGGGGGATTGACACGTTATTGATGCGTCTTTCTTTTTGATAAAAGAATTGAATTTTTAACTTCTTTTTTACTCGACTGACAAAGTGCATTGTTTTAGCAAATATGTAAGTTTGTCTTTAAATTCTGTTGTGCCGGCCTGTAGCCTAAACAACTGGACCGATTTTGTCGAGTGAGGTGTCATAACAAGTCAGCTGTTGACCCTTGGACCGTTAATTAGACCGTTCATTTAAGTCCGTAAGCTCGACTCTGCTATATAACGACTGAGTTATTGTCCAATGAAATTGGGCCCTTGCTTGACAGCCTACTGAGGCTAGATAAATTTTGTTCAATACACAAAATTCATTAAGTTTCAAAATCAATAGGGATAAAACAAAAATATGAAATGAATTCCTCAAAATAATGCATTGGACCTTTAACTCGTTTAATTCAGGTTAAAAGGTTATTGACGTCGACGTAAAATTAAATATCACAAACTCCTTTGTAGTATAATTTCTTTAACAGAGATTCTCAAACTTTTTACAAATCGAAAACGCCTTTGAAAATTCACTAGTATCAGTAAAACCTCTGCTTTTAGATTTCTTCTTCAGCCTGTGAACCCTTAACTTTCTTTACCGTCATCGAACCCCCCTGACGAGCTGCCGTCAACCCGTCACTCGGACCACTGGGCAAAAATATCAATGTCTTCAGTATTACTGCATCGCCAGCAGGGAAGAGGGCGCACTTCTTGGGTCCCATACGTTTCTTGTAACTTGTTTGTCACATATTTTTTTTATTCAACATAAGGCTTTTATTCATCGAAAATACAGTTCACGCATCGAAAATACATTAAACCATGCGGACGTGCGTTTGGTATGAGTTTCTCTATTTTTTGTTCACTTCAGATTCATTTGCTAATTGGACAATTTAGACTCCAAAGTCTCGTCTGACGACTGGCATGGACAATTTAACATTGTGTGCACGGAGCGCGTGCTACGCGATGCTAGTGGCGCGAGGATACAATTTAGTTTCGAAGATTAACATTGCCTAGTGAACGAAGGGACTAAGACACAAAGTATAATATGTGTGTACACCTGTTGCTATGACAAGTTATTGAGAGCATAGCGTCTAATGAATTTACCCCTGAATTAAAAACATTCGTCACTCTGTTCATTTATTTTAGAGCTTCTTCCTATAAATCCCATTAAAATCGAAATCGGTACAGCCGTTTGTGAGATAGCTGAAGCAACCGCGATTTGCGGATAGATAGACAGAAAACATTTTTAAAAATTGTTTCCATCATATATATTTGCATTTTTTTTAAAATTGTATATACATATGCTTTGATTGTATTCAGTTTCACTTATGGTTATGATGATTAATTATAAATTTTTTAGCATATGTACTTAAATGACATTGTCAACTGAATGCACAATACAGGTTTTACAATTCACTAAACAATACATTTTTTATAATATTGGCAGTAATTCTGCAATTTTATTCGAAAAATACTTACAAATAACAGATATGAGGCTTATAGACATCATATTTTACACGGAGGTATTTTTACTCCGTATGCGAGCACTGTAAAATAATTTTATAAAATGATCTTCCTAAAGGTCTCCCACATGGGTAAAACTATGTAATTAGAAATATTTTCCTCCGCCTATTTTCATTTAAATTAGAATTTAAAATTGAATATTTGAAAATTACTACACTTCCTGCAAAATTTATCAGGAAATATTTTGCCTTTGACTGAATTATTTGAAAAAGTACACAAACACATTTCAGCGTAAATAAGCGACTATTATCAATTGCGGGTTATTTTGCAGGATGACCCACCCTTATTTTAATAAAATATGAAAATGATTAAAATAAAGTATATAAAAGAAAACCGAATGGACGGAGTTTATTAATATTATTGTATTTGTTCCGATTTAAGTTTTTGTACTGAAATGCGTATCAACGTTGATAGAACAACTGCTGATAGTCGTGGGGTGCCAACTGGTGATGGGCGGAGGATGCCGTCTGGTGATGGGAGGTGTATGCCGATTGGTGATGAAATCGTCATAAGTGGAATGTCGGGAAAATTTCCCAAATCTGAAAATGTTATGGAGTTTATGGAGAATTTGTATAATCAGGTAAAAATGTACTATAAAGATAACGACTAAATAGCTATCTTCAAAATATGACAAGATGTAAACATATCATTGAATTGAGAATTCGATGGTACAGCGGACTGTTTTACCTAGTACCCAGTAGTGATATTAATATTTCATTAAAAAATTTATCAAAATAAGCTCAATTTTAGTTAGACATGGTGATAGAAGTGGAGACGGAAATACAGGACCCCGAGATCCCGAAGTATCAGGGAATGATTGATAACATGAATAAATTTGATGCAACATTTTTCAAAGTAACGTATAAGCAAGTATTAAGTATGAATAATCAGTGCAGACAGGTGATGAGTTATGCATACGGCGCTGTTTACGATTCAGGTAAGTTATCTGGGTATTGTTTAATTATTAATACTTACTACTAGCTCATTTTTCTTCTCTACCACTTCTTCGATCTGTACGTGGTTGCCATAAGAGAATTTTTGGTCTCATTTGGGAATTTTATAAAATAGTTTATAATGTTATGAGTCTTTTATTTTTAAGGTATAAATCCTCTACAAATGAAGAACAAAAGGTTAGGCGTATTTATTGCGTCGTCCAACGTTGGTGACAAACCACTGTTGTCAAATGATTACAAAAACGAACTCAAGTCAACTAATAATTTCATCATAAGTGGGTAAGCTTAATCTATATTTATAATTTAGAATGTATATTAACGAATTAAAGAAGAGACTATAGTGAAAATAAGTTCCCGTTTGTGTAAGTTTTTTTATATCCGTGGGTCTAGACTAACTTTTACAAAAAAGAACGAGCAAGTAGTCATCGTATCGTATATTAGGAAGTCAAGACAGCCACAGTCACATCACAAGAACGGAAATTGCTCCAATGACAAGGAAAATGATGCCCTTAAAAAACAATATTTATAACAACGAATCTTTTATCATTGTTTGTTTGGTCTTTATCCTAATAAAATGCGTATGATATTCAGACTCAATAATATCGTAATTCTTTCTAATATTTTTAACAGAAGCTGTAAAACTATGTACGCGAACAGAATATCGTACTGGTTCGACAGCAAAAGCCCTTCTTACTACATTGACTGCGGATGCGTGGGGTCCTTGGCGCTCGTCGACCTCGCCTGCCACAGCATCCTCAGTGGAGACTGCGAGGCGGCGCTGGTCGGGGGGTGCAGTATGTGTATCGGTTCCACCGTTACTATGAACTTAAACAAGTACGTTACTACTTAACCGTTGAGTTTCACTGACATAACACTTTTACTAGACATATTGTAGTTTCTATAATACTTATTTAAGGCAATGAGAGGTCTACGGTTAATGACTAAACCAATCATCATTAGAATCTCTAAACATATCTAAAATTATTAATATGAAACGTGATGCTTCTTTGTAGTGCTGGCTTACTGTGCAGCGATGGTAAAACTAAATGCTTTGATAAAGAAGCAGACGGATACGTCAGGTCTGAATCCTTTGGTTTCCTGTTCTTACAAAAAGCTAAGGACGCAAAGAGGTAATAATTTAAAAAAAAAATATAACATTGGAAAAATTGTAAGAGCTAAAATAACTTAATATTTACAGAATATATGCAGAAATATATCACACAAAATTAGGATATTGTAGTTCACCGTTAAATAACAGGCAAATTATACATCACAGTAATTCAAAGGACATCATCAAATTCTTAAAGAAATTTTATTCTGAAACCGATGTTTCTCCTCAAGAAGTAGAATATGTAGAAGCAAACGGTATTGGTAAGTTCACATTTTTATAAATAAAAAGAAGACATGAAATTCCTTGAAACAATATCTTGACAAATTTTACATTTCTTTATTAATTAGCTAATGCAGAAGACGATAAAAATGAACTAGAAGCTATCGGTGAGATATTCGGCAACAAAGAGAGCGCAGTTAAAATAGGATGCGTCAAATCTAATATGGGGAACAGTGAATCTGCTTCAGGATTATGTGCTCTTACAAAGGTACATATAATTACTTTTACTCTTTTTCATGTCATTTTTTTCACTTTTTTACATAATGATAATGCAATAAACAATATTTGAAAATCTCCATTTTTTTACATCTCAGTTGATTTGATATATATTGTTTTTCTTTCTGCTTACATTATGTTCTGTAACATATTATGTGAAGTGTTTTTGTAGGTTTGTTTAGCATACAGGAATGGGGAACTTTCCGGTAACTTACATTACGAAAACCCCCACGATGACGTAGACGCTGTCCGGGACGGAAGAATTGAAGTTGTACACGAAAACACTCCTTTCAAAAGGAGATTTGCTGCCGTGAATAGCTTTTCATATACTGGCCCGATGGCACATGTCCTTTTAAAAGGGCATTACAAAGAAAAGGTAAACATTTGATTTCATGAGAGATAAAATTTTAGGGATTTAAAAATTTACAAATGTGCAAAAAAAAATATTATAATATCAAAGTACTTACAAAGAAAAAAACGTTTCAAATACTTTGAATCAAGATTTATGTGGAATTCAAGCATTTCGTTTCCTTACGTGTAATATTGTTTAAAATACTGCTATCGTTTTTCAGATTTACAAGAAATATACAGCAAATATACCATACTTGGTGAATGTCTCTAGTAGAAACGAGACAGGCGTTCATAGAATGTTTGAAATTGTGGCGGCGATGCCGATCGATGCCGAATATATTGGTCTTCTGCATAATATACATAAAATAGAAACACCGGGACATACTGCCCGAGGCTTCATCATCCTGGGTAGGTATTGCTGTTAAAAATTACGTAGGATGGCAACCAAGGATAAATTAAATGCTACAATTTTGGTTACAGGTTCTAAACTTGAGGGAAAAAATGAGAAAACATGCGTTCTAAGTAAAAGTATTCAACACTATAAAGGAATTAAGCCTCCTGTTTGCTTTATGTATAGCGGGATGGGATCGCAGTGGTGTAAAATGGGAGCTGATCTCATGAATGCACCAATTTTTTCTGCAGCAATAGAAAAGTACCTAGTTTTCTTTCTATGACAATTGTAATTTTCAATTACTTTAATTATGTTTTCAAATGATATCTTATACTTTTGTAGATGTCATAAAGTGCTTGAACCAAAAGGAGTGAACATCGTCGATATTTTAACATCGGATGATCAAACCATATTTGAAGATATAATCAACTGCTTTGTTGGTATCACGGCTGTACAAATTGGTTTAACAGACATTTTGCGAGCGTTAGAAATTGTTCCTGATTGCATTATTGGTAAGTAAAACAACTCACATTTTTTTGTATTATTGCTGTTTTCCTGATTCTATTTTTACAGAGTAGTATCATCGATAAGATTGGAACAGTTTTTATTTCTTAATTTTTATTAATATACTCTTTTGTGTTTCCTCTTTACCATTTCTCTCTTAGGGCATAGCGCCGGCGAGTTGGGCTGTGCGTATGCTGACGGTGGCCTGACGCTGGAAGAGACGATCCTGTCGGCGTACTATCGCGGCTTGGCCTCTAAGCAAACTGAAGTTATACGCGGAGCTATGGCAGCCGTGGGCATGGGATACCATGATGTAATGGAAGTGCAGTTTTTATTCGAAACTTATCTGATTAATAATTTGGAATAATATTAGAAAGAATTTCTTTCAGTTAAAAAAGATTTGTCCAGCCGACATAGAGATAGCGTGTCATAACAGCGCTGGATCATCCACTATATCGGGACCTATTGATGCATTGAAAGATTTCGTTGCTTCTTTGAAAAGTCGCAGCATTTTTGCAAAAGAAGTTCCTTGTGGCAACATTGCCTATCATTCTAAATACGTTGCTGCTGTTGGTAAGCAATAATCTGAATCTACTTATTTATATTTTCTTACATATATCGGTTTTCTTATGGGATTTCAATTTCTCATTTTTTTTTCATTCATCATCTGTATGTCCCTGTCCTGCCCCTGTGGTACCGGTCACAACTTTATTTTTAATTATGTCTTTTTCACACTTACCAGGGCCACCTTTATTTAATGCTTTAAAAGAAGTAATAAAGAATCCAAGGAAAAGAACCTCTAAATGGTTATCTACCTCAATCTTGCAGAGCAGATGGGATGAAGATATAGCGACGTTGTCATCAGCGGAATACTTCACTAACAATCTAGTGGTAAATTATGGTTTACTTGTAGCTGTTGTTCAGAAAGCAATTGACCCTCAGTTTTAGTTTCTCACTATCGTATTTTTAAAGCACAACATTTAATTTTTAAATGGTTTATGAAATTTCTTGCAAAGTTTAATAAAAAGATATAGGCTAGATGATCAATAATAATCTAAAGAAATATGTGCCAATTACTCTTGCTATTGATGATGGGAAGAAAATATTCTTTTAATTAATTTTTCAAAAGAAATGAAATATGAATCTTGCAACCTCTACTCCACAGAGTCCAGTATACTTTGAAGAAACAAGTAAGTTGATACCGAACGAAGCTGTGGTTATTGAAATAGCGCCACACGGACTGCTGCAGGCGATAGTGAAGCGATCTCATGAGTCGTGCGAACATGTTCCCTTGACGAGGCGTGGACATGAAAACCCAACTAAATTTCTGCTCGAAGCTATCGGACGGTAAAAATACTTTTTGTTAAGTTTTATCAAACATTAAAATTCTTAAATATTCTACATATAAATACACACATCAATCTTTTATGGGTCTGGTAACTGTTTTAAAATCCACCTTGAAAAAATTTCTGGCCTCCCCAAAGAGACGTTCCTTTTATTTCAGAGATGTTTTATTTAAAAAAGGTATAAGAACATATTGCATTTCATAATTAATAAAGATCTCCATATTGACGTTACCTAGCTTTACGCAAACCTTTTGGTTTCTACAAAGTTATTTTGAAGAATGTTTGTTATATTTCAGGTTTAAAGATGTTTATTTCTAATAAAAAAACATTAATGTGTGCTTATAATGAAAATAAATATTAATCAAACATATGGACTTGCGGGTTAATACGTAATGTACTACACAAAATATAGGATTAATATAAATTAAAACAGACCTTAGCTCAACTACAAGAATCTAAATTGACAGGAGTGACAAGTCATATGTGGTATATAATATTGAGAATAAATTATGACTTTTCGGCGATGATATATATTTTCAGTTTAGTTTTGATAACATTAATACTGTAACAATTCTTTGTCTCGTCCGGCAGTGTATTTGAACACCTTCAAACAACAGTTTTTTTTCTATAGTTAGCTGGCGGAGTAATTGATTTTAATTTGTGTTTGTTACGAAAATTATGTTTGTTATCCCTCTTTTCGAGTTTAATTTTAGATTTAATTTCATCATTTGTTATATTCATTAAAAAAGTACAAGTATTAAATTTATATTATTTGTGCGATAGTACATAATTTTTTAACAGTTAAATGTTTTATTTCAGTCACAAGTAAACACTATTTCGATTTCAGGTTATATCAAAGTGGTCTGAACCCACAAGTACACTTGTTGTATCCTAAAATTGAGTATCCCGTGGCCACCGAGACTCCGCTTCTGTCAAATCTTGTTTGGTGGGAGCACAGTGAAAATTGGTACAATAATTCTGTATATTTAGTTTCCTATATTATATGTCTTTGCCAAAAATTAATGCCATTTGCCATCACATAAATATATATATATAAAACAGAATATCCATCATCCGGTATCTGATATTACTAGAAGCTTCAGTATTTTTTTAATTACACGTAATAATAAAACTCGGCATCTACTGGGTTCACTGCGAATCTAAAGAAATCATCAAAAAGCATGCTTATCTATTAAACGAAGTTTCTATTTAAACTACTCAAAATGTGCACTATCCAATTTCAGGCCCATATGTTGCGAAGCAAAGAAAATTCGAAAACAAGGACAAATTTGTAAATACTTTATATCGCTTTATGACGATGATAACAAATTTATAAATAGATATATTAGAAATGGTAATTCAAGTTTCTGAATTTATATATTAATTTGAATGATTTTTTTTAAATCTCAGATTTTATTTTTAATTCTAGGTGTAAATATAATCCCGGAAGCTCTAATTTTGGTTCTAACTTGGAAAACATTAGCTATGGCAAGAAATGTCGATCATAACCAAATGTCGGTTAAGTTCGATAATGTGTACTTTAACCGCGAAGTATCATTGGGAAAAAACGAATTTGCTAAGATAACAGTTTCTATTAACAAAGGCAATCACAGATTTGAAGTAAGGACTTTGAATTAGCAGCTGACCACTCTACAGAATAATAGCTTGGTCGCTGTTAGATATTTTGTTTATTATCAATAATTTTTCAAGAGAAGTAATGGTTCTTTTGAGATAGCCGTAAAAATAGAGATTTCTAAGTTTTATTATTATAAAATTTTTACTATTCTAACGTACATAATTTTTATGCGTACACATCTACAGTTTAGCCTACATGAGCCAGAAATATTAAATTAATGAAAGAAGTACCTAAAGCATATTTTAATTGTTCAGGTAACAAATTATGATATAGTTGTCTCAAGCGGATACATAACGGACGAGTTTGAATCAGAAAAATGCAACTTTGAACCAATGAAAGAAAATTCTGAAGATGATATTTTATTAACCTCTGAGGAAATATACCGGTTGTTGAGTTTTCGAGGATATTACTTTAAGTAAGTCAACTTTCATAACTTTATATTTTAATTACTTTTTACCAGATCTAGCATAAAAATGATTTAAACTATTATTTTGTAAAGCCTCATATCTGTTCCAAAATATCTAAACAATAAGTGATTAGGTTAAATTTAAAGCTCGCTTACATTTAAAGCAAAAATATTTCCAAGTCGATCATTAGGATCGAAGAACCACCTGATCAACAATCGCAGCAGCATTATCTGCTTCACGAAACTCCTCGACCGATGCAATACCACTATCACACGATATAATCGTAAATTGGTACAAATCCTAAGTTTCATCTGTTGAACTAAGTACCAAGCCCAGTCTTCTCCTCCTCTACCCTTTTCAAATAAGAAAATGATGGGAAGTACAAGACATTACTGCAGATGTGTATAGGCAACGGTCACTTTGCTATTTTATCAATAGCACGTACCTGTTCGTTCGTCTGACATCTAGTACTACATAAAAAAAATACTAAATATACTGTTACATCCGTACGTAACGTTATCGCAAAGCGATAATCCACACATTTGTTTAAATTTCAGCAAGGAATTCCAAGCCATTCGCTCTGCAAATTCATCTATTAGCAAAGCTACAGTCGAATGGACTGGAGAATGGATGTCATACATCGATGCTCTAATGCAACTTAACATTATGAAACGAAACCACAATGGAATATCTACACCTAAAATGATTCAACAGTTAGTCATCGATGTCAATGAACACGTTTCGGGTGACTTAAAGGAAAAAGTTGAACACGAAGCTACAATTTTTGACGTTCATGATACAATAATGTGAGTAAATTTTAATTTATTATAATATATTTTTTTACGAAAGCAACAGTGTATAATTTAATATGAGAATCCACTAGCACGGATTGTCTAATTAATGCGTAGTAAAGTTGATTATATACTGCAAAAGCGGGTAAATCCCCCTAACTAAGGGTAGGCTCCGAGCCTCTCTATGGGGACGCATAGTAAATTGATGATGAATGATTTGGTAAATCTGGGAATTTACATAAAAAAATACACTGTAAATGTTGTTAGAGAATGGATATTTACAGTACATATAATAGTATTCATTTTATAAAGTTATGTATACATATGGTGGTAGTTCAAGAGGAATAGAAAAAGGAAATTAGCGAAAAACAACAGTTTTATATAAAAAAATTATATAAGATGCTTGCAGTCTGTGTTGCATTGGTTTATATTACGGAAGTTCTAACCGGTTTCCAGAAATGTTCTCCAAAAAGTTATTTACGGTTTAATTTTTAGATGTGGCGGTGTAACTATCAAAGATATGGTATTTTCTGACAAAGCTGTAGTGCACCCACAAGTGCCTAGTATTTTGTTGGCTAAAGGAAATTGGACCCCCGTTTTAGGAGATGATAATATACCGGTTAGTTAAAAAGAATAAATAGTTATAAAGTAATAAATATATATTAATCAGAACAAAATTATTTATGCACTAATATACTAAGCGATTAATAGAAGTGTACAACAGCAAATAATATGCCAAAAAAATGACTTGTAAAATTAATATTTTTGCTGCACGAAAGCACGCTCGAAAGGTTCAATACTCCGTCAACATCCAATATAGACATGAAGTGGAAGTATTGAAGTGGTTTGTTCAGTCCTCCAACCCCCCCCCCCCTTCTCCAATAATACGGTAACGATAGGAAGAGGAGGTAGATTTGACTAGGGGGATTTTTCGAGAAATAAAATATCCTAATAATTGCTATTATTTAATCAGGGTCAATGGGGAGGTCATCACTATACTCCTGTATTGTCACGGGACAAAGCTGAAGAGTTTATAGTAACAATGAAAACACAGAATTTTGAAAATATTACTTTTGAGCAGATTGCTACACCAAAATATCTTGCCAGTAACACTGTAAAGGTACATTGTTTGAAATGTTAGCTTAATCAAAAAAGTGGACCATCCCAATTGATGTTTTTTTTAAAATATATAGGTCTATTACGGTGGAGTATCTCAAAAAGATTGCCAACAATCTATTTTCGGAAACAATTCTGCCAGTTTGGGTTTAGGTATGGATTTTAGCGGGAAAGACGTCAAGTAAGTCGGATAAAGTCTTTGAAATTAAATATATAAATATAATATGTAAGATAAAAATTTGTTGTAATACCACAATTAATAGTAATAATACCAAAAATAATGAGTTATTTTCTATCGTCCAGGTTGTTTAGCCAAATCGTTCATCGTTTTATTTATTTTCTGTTTGTCAGTGGCGAGCAGGTGATGGGGTTATTGACGAAAGGGGCGCTGTCGAGCGTCGTGGTTCCAGACCCCGAGCTGGTGTGGCCTGTACCGCGCCACTGGAGCTTGCAGGAGGCTGCCACCGTGCCTTTGCCCTATGTGCATGCTTTCTATATAGTCAGTATTTATTTTGTTTCTTATGAGCGTCTTTTATAAGAATACTTTTAATGTGACTCCCGCTGGGCAAGAATAGATGCTGCTCACTCCTTCATATTAAGTTTGACGTTTCTGTTCAGCTCAGTAAAGCAAAGTTGATAAGTGGAGATCGAGTGTTGGTCATCGGCGGGGCGGGGGCGTTGGGCCTGGCTCTCATCTCTATTTGTTTGTCGCTGGGGTACGCCGTCTATACAACTGTCAGCACTTTGCGTAAGAAGGAAGCCTTGCTCAAGCTATACCCAAATCTAAATGGTAAGGAAAAATTCATAAATATTAAGAAGAAATCCTAATGATAGTTGAACTATCGTTATCAAAATATTTTTATAAAATACTACTGAAGCTGATCAATGCAATTTTGCTGTGTTCTTTAAGACGATTTTTTTTCTTTTAAAATTGTCATTACTAATCCTTCTCGTCTATAAGTTACGTCATAAATAATGCATTGTAAAAGCATAAATTCCAGAAAATAAGATTTACCAGTTATGTATTTAATAAAAAAAAGCCTAAAATTAGGTGATCTTGGATTAAGTATTTAATATTTCGTTTATAGCCATGTTTACAACCTTGTGGTCGGCCATTGGTCGAAATTCGATCATGATTCATAATCATTTTTTTTTTAAAATATGGATTAATGTTCCTTTGTGCACTTCCTCTCCACTGTTAAAGTACATCTTATGATTTAACGATACGAATGGTGGTAAATACCCACTTTAAAACTAGTTTCCTAGTTTTTTCTGGTAAATCCGGTAAGCAGTACAAAGATTTGGGTCTTCACAGTAACACATACACAGATTGTAATTTTTGTTGTCACCCTAAATCATTCTAATTCCAAAATCTTGTTCCAGCGATTTTTTGTGACTACCTTTAATTACATAAATGATTATAGATTAACTCTTTGGGTTAGCTAACAGTTTCGACATAAGTACATCTTTTTATAATTTGTCGTTAGTAAAAGTTAATTATTATGTATTTTTCAGAAAACAATATAATATGTGAGCAGAATGATGAAGTTTTATATGATCGTATCGTGATACAAACTGATAATCAGCTTTGCAAAGTAGTTGTAAGCTGCGCATCGGGCAGATTGCGTGAGGCAAGTTCTTGTTTTTAATCATCTCTTGGTTGATATTTCAGCTATAGAAGCCTGTTGATGTTATATTTCAAATAAAATGTGTGTATATTTTAAGGACAATAAAATACGAAAGAAATAATAGCTCAATGCAAACTCACTTTCACATTAATTTTGTAAAATTTGTGTAACTGCAGGTAGCAATGAAATGCGTTGGTTTTTCGGGAACGTTCTTGGATGTCAATCAGCACGACGTGGAATTAAACAAATCTTTTGGGATGAGTTATATGTGGCATAGCAGAAATTATAAATTTGTCGATTTATCCAGTCTATTTGAGAGGAACAATAGTGCGGAGAAACAGGTATGCGTCATTGAATATATATAGAACCGAACTTTGATTCCAGAAATTCAGTTTTTCGATTTAAATTATAGCAATAAATGTCGTCGATGTCGATGATACCTTCTATGCATAAACTAATAATAATAATAAAAACAAACATAACCGACACACTAAGACAAGTTAAAATGGCAATGGGCAGAACACATATCACGCTTCACCATCTCACGATGGACCATACAAGCAACACGATGTAAAGGGCCAAAAGTGGAAAAAGAAATGTAGGTAGACCAAATAAATGGTGGTCTGATAACATTATAGATGAAGTAGAGAGGGACTGGATGACTCTAGGCAGGAACAAAACTGATTAGAAATGATGGGGGAGGCCTTCACCCATAGTGGGGTCGATATCTAAAGACATAAATCTAACAATATTAATATAAATATAAGGGAATTATGCTAACAAAATACTACCGCTGTAAATAATTATTGAGATATGAAAATAAAAAGGCTTTATTATTATTATTTGACAATCAATCCTCCCCAATTTGAGTTACCATTCATTATATATATTACTATATTTAGTATATTCCTTTTCCATAGTATATTCCTTTTTTCTACTCCATTTTCCGTCCATATTCACTTTTAAAACACTCCTAGCCACATAAAATAGCAATGGATTTGATTTACATAATATATTAATTTCTATTCCTTTCAGACGATTAAATGTATGGTTTTCGAAGGAATTGCAAACGGGGTCGTGAGGCCGGTACCTTCAATAACGTATGACATTGAAGAAGTGCCAAGTGCTCTTAGATTGCTCTCATCGAGGAATAATATAGGGAGAGTTTTAATTAAAATGAACCTGCCTTCGAAAAACATTATAGTTCCTCGGTAAGTATGCGGAGGAAAAATATAATTCGTCACTAATTTAGCGTCGAAGTTGAAGTATTATGAAAAAATTATGGATTGTAATTAATTAGACTTAATTTCTTTGTTTTAGAATAACTTGTTCTTCGACAGCTTCATATGTAGTTGTTTGCGCAGAAGATGTTCTTAGTTTGGAATTAATAGAACTTTTAATTTGTCGCGGTGCCAGAAATATTACAGTTCTTTGGAATGGATCTGCAACTGCTTACTTACTGTTCAAAACAAGGTTAGCTTGGTTTACATATAGAAAACCTTTAATAGAAAAAAATACCTAACTAATGTTCGCATATAAAAACTTCTTACAGATATTTGAAAGAATCACAGTCATCAGTAAATATAGTTATTAAAAATGAAACAAATGATCAAGAATGTACTAAGGCTGTAAAGGAAGCTGGCGGTTCACTCGATGGCGTATTCTTTGTAGTTGGCAAAAATGAAAAACATTCTGATGATTTATCAGAAGAGCAAATACTTTTGGCAAGAAACAAAATTCTCCTGTCAACTATTGCAAGCATGGACTTTGCTACACGTTCTCTTTGCAAGAATTTAAGGTATGCCATAAAATTATTCTATTTGAGTTAAAGTAATTTGTTTGTAAAAATAAAAAATGTTCTAGATACTTCGTTATCGTGAGTGAATTGTCCCGGAATATTAATGATACAAAAATTTATTTACAAGCTGAAAAAATATGTAAGAAGCGTCAATCCGTCGGTCTTCCGGGACTGATATTTGCAGTTGAAATTTCTGATGAGGTGATTCGTTTTACCAATTTATGGTATATCTCGAATTTATATTATATTTACAAGTTCACTCTTCGTTTTACAGTTGTCTAAATACTCTATCTCGAAAAACAATATTGCAATAAAAGCAATACCTGAGGTGCTCAATGCGTTAGAAAAAAGTTTGAATATGAATTATCATAACATTAAGGCCATGATAGGGCCTTGTGGCGAAACAAATTCTCACGCAATTAAACAAAAGCAAATTGGTAAAACAAAATCTTATTAAAACATAGCTTTATTAACATTTCATTACCTTTATTACCAAAAAAAGATTGCTTCAAGGCATTCCATTATTTTGTTGTAATTAGCAATAACTTCAATGTTTATACTGACTTTCATTTTTTTTAATTTAAAATATCATTTATACCATTTGAAACATGTTATAATATCTTTATTCATATATTTATTTAATGCCGTTTTCAGATTCCAAAACTAAGTGTACTGCTCCTAAAACATTTGTCGAAAGTGAAAGAAAAGCAGAGGGGAAAGTAATTTCTGAGTTCAGGTACGATACGGTAAATAATTCATGTGGCATTTGTTAATTTCGCCATTAATAATAACCAATAATAACTAGTAACATAAACAGCCAATAAAAAGAAAATGTTACTCAAAACCACGTTCGATTAAATTTAAAACTAAATCGCAATGAAATTAACTGATTAAACGCTAACTTTTCTATTAAGATAAAGTTACTTCTTGAGATAAAAATTCTTTGAGACTTAGATAATGATTAACTTCTTTAAATTTTATTTCAGCTTAACTAATGACAATGGAGATTTTATGCCAAATAAAAACAATGACTTTGGAATATTTTATTCTCACATTGAGTCTGATGTTTATGAAATCACGGCCCATCCTCTAGTTAGGATGCCTACCAAAGCCTATCAATATTTTAAGGTATAGCATTTAAGTATCTTCTTTATACTGTTACGCGCGTGTGGTCAAGTAAGACATCTTTAAGATAACTCAGCGCATATAGTTTAAGACCCCATATTTAATTTGAAAAAGTTATACAAAGCACATGATTCAATATTGATATTTTTGCTAATAGGACAAATTTGAAATAGATCCAAGTGTGACGCATCTGATACTTATACCTAGCTTCGAAGGTCATCACAGAATATTCGAGGATCTCTGCGAGCCGTTGAAGATAAGAGCCGTCACTATGAAATTGGACACAGATTTAAACGGTTCCAGTATTCAAGAAATGGCGTTGAATATATACAAGGTTATCATTGCTATAACATTAAATGTTATCAACATAAACATTTCTATTTTATTTCTATTTGTTTGTACTTAAAACTTTTTAAAAAGGGAATAAAATAATAAATGTGTATTTTTCAGATACTGTCAAGAAAACTCCACTTTAATAAGAAGTTTTATTTGTTGGGATATTCTTTTGGTGTGAACGTGGCCCTGGAATTGGCAGCTTTAATAGAGCAACAAGGTATTGTGTTACATTATTATTTCCTGCTAAGATTTTTTGATAAAAGTTTGTGGTACTATTTTATTAAATATTGAATGATGCAGGTGAGCGGGGCATCGTCTACTGCTTAGACAGCAGCCCTGATGCCTTGAAGCATCTGATGAGGACTTATGCCGGTGATTTATCGAATGCCAATCTGCAAAATGTAGTCGCCGCTCGTATGTTTCATCTGACGACTGGATTAAATAGCGAAGAGCTTATGAAGGAATTGGAGACTATTGACAGCTGGGACAAGAAGATTGACATCTTCATTCGACGTGTTAAAAAACTAGTTCCGTATTCACATGATTATATGAGATCTTTGTTAGAAACGACATACAATAGATTTGTATTAGCGAGGGAATATCAACCGAATCTTAAATTAAATTCTGAACTGATTCTTATAAAGTCAACTGCTTCTGCCGAATTCGTAAATCTACCTGACGATTATAATTTGGTAAAGTACTCGGAGAGACCCGTCAAAGTTTATAATATCGACGGGGACCATGCCTCGGCCCCGTACGATGTTAGAGTACCAACTATTATAAATGATTCGCTCGAAACAAAACTGTTGAATAAATTCAATAAGGCAAACACATGTGAGACGTATTTATTGTATGACACATCATAAATTAATCATTAATTTGTTATGAGTGTGATTTTTTTTAATATAAACTGTTTTATAATGGAATAAGGGAAGTGTCTAAAATTAGAAATATTATATTATAAAATAAACGTTATATTTTTAAACATCTATTCTTATTTGAACGCCTTTTAATATGTTCATTGCTTGTATAACGCTGTAGGTTGAAAAGTGGGTAATATCAAATTGCAAAAAATGTTGCGAAGGAGTTGCTGATGTAGTTTTTGCTATTTATTAACAGATAGCGTTTCCTTTGATAGGTGAAAATTGTTTTAATTAAATAACTGTCAATGTCCTCTCTATGTTACAATCTGTTTGAACGTAATGTTATCAGACAAGGATAAAACTAACTAACAATAATACATAAAGATTACACGTTTGTTTAATATTCACAGAATGTAAATTATTCTTCAGGGAAGTTATAATATATATGGCCTTTGATTTATTCGT
>NW_013530507.1:6490367-6493191 GCF_000836235.2 Papilio xuthus | reverse complement strand
CAACTGGTGATGGGCGGAGGATGCCGTCTGGTGATGGGAGGTGTATGCCGATTGGTGATGAAATCGTCATCAGTGGAATGTCGGGAAAGTTTCCCAACTCCGAAAATGTTACGGAGTTCATGGAGAATTTGTATAATAAGGTAATCATTTTTTTATTTATTAACAACAAGGCATCCTTACAGAATATATTGGTATATAATACAAAGTAAATAAAAAATTATAATAAAATAATACATATGTAACGGCTAAAGAGTTAACTTCAAAATAAGACTAGAAATAAACGTATAATTGAATTGAGAATTCGATGGTACAGCGGACTGTTTTACCTAGTACCCAGTAGTGATATTAAAATTTCATTAAAAAATTTATCAAAATAAGCTCAATTTTAGTTAGACATGGTGATAGAAGTGGAGACGGAAATACAGGACCCCGAGATCCCGAAGTATCACGGAATGGTTGATAACATGAATAAATTTGATGCAACATTTTTCAAAGTAACGTATAAGCACGTTTTAAGTATGAATACTCAGTGCAGACAACTATTCAGTTATGCATACGGCGCTGTTTATGATTCAGGTAAGTTGTCTGGGTATTGAGAAATTATTAATTTTGCTATAAACTCCTTTTTCATTCATTACTTATATTTGCCTCATGTTTGAGCCATAACTTTTTTTAAGTGATAATATACACATTATGGTTTTTTTTATACCGTGAATCAGTAGAAATTAAATCAATTTTTCCAATAAACAAAAGTATTATTTCAAGAAAGTCTTTCTTGTAAGAATGAATTTTCTAACACGGTGAGTTTTATATATTTTTAAGTAATATTTAACTTCAATAATTATGTTAGATAATTCACCATTTGAATCAGAACACCAACATTACCAATTTGTGTTGGAATATTTGGGTAAGGACACATTTATTCTAACTCAAACAATATTTTTGTTCTGTGCCGTTCTCATCCAGTGTATTTCTGCAGCCTTTACCCGATTATCGATCTGGAAGGGCAGGTGGCTTACCTACACTTCGTCGACCTGTACGTGGCTGTCATAAGAGGACTTTTTTTTGTCCCATTTGGTGATTTTATAATGTATAATACATAATAATTTTTTGAGTAATTTTAAAGGTATAAATCCTCTACAAATGAAGAACAAAAAGTTGGGCGTATTTATTGCCTCGTCCAACACTGGTGATAAACCGCTATTGGTATATGATTACGATTACGGATTTAAATCAACTAATAATTTTATCCTAAGTGGGTAAGCTTAATCTTTTTATATAATTTATTAACGAATTAGAGACTAACATCAAAAAAACTGTTTACGCAATTGTTTCGGATAGCAATGTGCGTCGATGGTTACCCCGATGTTCCCGACGCTCCCTTCTCTTATAATAATAAGAAGTAGTTATTATAGTTTATATTATATGCTCTTATAGTAAGTAGTAGTTATTATAATAAACACAGTTGAAGGCATGTATGTAAAATCAAATAAATCCGCAATGGCTCACCGTGGTAGGCTAAGGCCTAGCCACCCCTAATTCAAGTGGTACTATATACATATATGAGCTGACGATACAATCGCGGTATCAATATGCTTGTTCATAATCTCAATGATTTAGGCAGTATGGATAGTTGCGTTGTCATATATAGGTACACGTAAGGTAAAAACATTGAACACTCGACACGACACGACGATGTTATAACACCAATAAATGGAAAAATAGAAAAAAAGGCCTAGTCTAACGTGTACAACAAAGAAAGAGAAAGTAGTCATCGTATCATAGCGGGAAGTCAAGACTGTGACACTGTCATCACAAGAATGGAAATTCCAATGACAAGGACAATGATGTCCTTAAACAATAATTTTTATGATCACGCATCTGTTGTAATTGTTTGTTGGTCTCTATCTTGATAATATATGTATCATATTTAGATCCTTATATTCCCGTAATTCTTCCTCATATTTTTAACAGAAGCAGTAAAACTATGTACGCAAACAGAATATCGTACTGGTTCGACAGCAAAAGCCCTTCTTACCACATTGACTCCGGATGCGTGGGGTCCTTGGTGATCGTTGACCTCGCCTGCCACAGCATCCTCAGTGGAGACTGTGAGGCGGCACTGGTCGGGGTGGTCAACATGTGTGACAGTTCCACCGTTACTATGAACTTAAACAAGTACGTCACTATTTAACCGTTGTAATTCACTGACATAATATTTTTAATAGACTTCCTAGCTGAGGCCCGCGACTCCGTCCGCGAAGAATTAAAAACAAACTTATTAAGTGTGTAAGCCTACTATGTTCTTTCAGACTATGTTCTACATCTATGCCAAAGTTTAGCGAGGTCCATGCAGCCCTTCCGGAGATACCTTCAAACAAACATCCATACATCCATTCATCTAAACATTCGCATTTATAACAAAAGTAAGATGTAAGATAAGATTATTGTTTCTACTTAGATATTTAAGACAATGAGAGGTCTACGGTAAGAGAACAAAGTAATCATCACTTGAATCCCTAACACATGTCTAAAATTAGTAAAATGAAACGTGTTCATACCTCTTTGTAGTGCTGGCTTACTATGCAACGATGGTAAAACTAAATGCTTTGATAAACGAGCAGATGGATACGTCAGGTCTGAAACCATCGGTTTCCTGTTCTTACAGAAAGCTAAGGACGCAAAGAGGTAACAATTTTAACAAAAAACATATAACTTTGGAAAAATTATAAAAGCTAAAAGAAATTAATATTTACAGAATATATGCAGAAATATATCACACAAAATTAGGATATTGTAGTTCACCGTTAAATAACAGGCAAAT
>NW_013530507.1:6451662-6488542 GCF_000836235.2 Papilio xuthus | reverse complement strand
TCAAATGATATCTTATACTTTTGTAGATGTCATAAAGTGCTTGAACCAAAAGGAGTGAACATCGTCGATATTTTAACATCGGATGATCAAACCATATTTGAAGATATAATCAACTGCTTTGTTGGTATTACGGCTGTACAAATTGGTTTAACAGACATTTTGCGAGCGTTAGAAATTGTTCCTGATTGCATTATTGGTAAGTAAAACAACTTACATTTTTTTGTATTATTGATGTTTTCCTGATTCTATTTTGACAGAGTAGTATCATCGATAAGATTGGGACAGTTTTTATTTCTTAATTTTTATTAATATACTCTTTTGTGTTTCCTCTTTACCATTTGTCTCTTAGGGCATAGCGCCGGCGAGTTGGGCTGTGCGTATGCTGACGGTGGCCTGACGCTGGAAGAGACGATCCTGTCGGCGTACTATCGCGGCTTGGCCTCCAAGAAAACTGAAGTTATACGCGGAGCAATGGCGGCCGTGGGCATGGGATACAATGATGTAATGCAATCGCAGTTTTTATTCAAGACGGTGGCAAAAGATCAAGCGGTTTGATTGATATTTATAAGATACAAGTTATAAGTGACTGCAGTTAGCTCTTGGGTTATAGTTGCGTTGTCTACCTCTGATGGATTTGATTCTTGAAAAAAAGATTTTCCAACTTTCAATTCCATTTAAACTCTTCTTGCACTTCTCTTATCCTTTCATTATAAGAAAACGATTTCAATGGGAAGAGTACTGGAAATGTACCTATATTAAGTGTATTATGCTATCTCACCCTCACCATTCGAGTGGTTCTTGTTTTACTTTTGTTAAAACTACCTTTTGATAGTCTTACAATTTTTAAATATATGTTTTGAGAAAATTATTTTTTTTAGTTAAAAAGGATTTGTCCTGCCGACATAGAGATAGCGTGTCATAACAGCGCTGGATCATCTACTATATCGGGACCTATTGATGCATTGAAAGATTTCGTTGCTTCTTTGAAAAGTCGCGACATCTTTGCAAAAGAAGTTCCTTGTGGCAACATTGCATACCACTCTAAATATGTTGCTGCTATTGGTAAGAAATTCTCTAAAAATATTTTTCTACTGTATTTTCTTATAGGTTTTAGATTTTCACTTTTTCTTTTGTCTACACTTCATGTACTCTATGTATTTAAGTCATAACATGTTTACGACTTCCAAATTAATCATTTGTCTTTCACTCATCATTCTCTTTTTAATTATGTCCCTTTGATACTTATCAGGACCACCTTTACTGGAATCTTTAAAAGATGTTATAAAGAATCCAAGGAAAAGAACCTCTAAATGGTTATCTACATCGATCTTGCCGTACAGGTGGGATGAAGATATAGCGACATTGTCATCAGCGGAATACTTCACTAACAATCTAGTGGTAAATTATGGTTTACTTGTAGCTGTTTTTCGGAAAGTAATTTAACCACAGAATAAGTTTGTCATTATCGGTTTCTTAAAAGTCCATTTTTTTTTTCGGAGTTAAAGTAATCAAAAAAGATTAGGTTAGAAGATAAAAAGGAAAGTAATAAATATGTCATATATACTGTTGACGATGCTAAGAATTAAATTTTTGTTGAATTATTATGACCATTTATATGCAACCTCTACTCCACAGAATCCAGTATACTTTGAAGAAACAAGTAAGTTGATACCGAACGACGCAGTGGTTATTGAAATAGCCCCCCACGGACTGCTGCAGGCGATAGTGAAGCGATCTCACGTGTCTTGTGAACACGTTCCCTTGACGAGGCGTGGACATGAAAACCCAACTAAGTTTCTGCTCGATGCTATCGGACGGTATGAAAGTATATTTTTCAATGAAACCTAACCTGTCTTCACACAATCTTCTTTTTGGTCAACCCACGTTAAACATTCCTCTTTTCATATATTGAGATCTCTTCAGACACAGATTTCAGTATATTGCCAAATATTTAAAAGATTTATGAAACGAAAAAGTACGGACACATAGCATTTCGTAGTTTTACTATTATATTATACTCCATGTCAATTCTAAAAAGCTATTTCAATTTCAGGTTATATCAAAGTGGTCTGAATCCGCAAGTACACATGTTGTATCCTAAAATCGAGTATCCAGTCGCCACTGACACTCCGCTGCTCTCAAATCTTGTAGGCTGGGAGCACAGCGAAAATTGGTGCGAACATACTACAAATTTTGTTTTCAATTTGATATGTTTTAGATTGACCTTAGTAGACTATGATATAAACATAACTATAAAAGTTTTATAATTATTTTATTATATGCTTGAAAAACCTCTTCATCTAATAGACCTAATTAATAATATAAAAAAAAAAATCAAAATAAATATTATGCTTATCTATAACTAAAGAATGGTTCTATTGAACTACCTTATATGTGCACTATCCAATTTCAGGCCATTGTTTAGCGAAGTAAAGAAAATTCGAAAACAAACTCAAATTTGTAACTATTTGATAACGCTTTATGACGATGATAAAAAATCTATAAATCGTTACACTAGAAATGGTAATTCAAGTTCATAAATTAAATAATTTGGATAAATCTTCTTTTCAAACTCTAACATTTTTTTTTTAATTCTAGGTGTCAATGTAATTCCAGAAGCTCTACTTTTGGTTCTGACTTGGAAAACTTTAGCTATGGCAAGAAATGTCGATCATAACCAATTGTCGGTTAAGCTCGATAATGTGTACTTTAACCGCGAAGTATCATTTGGAGAAAACAAATTTGCTAAGATAAAAGTTTCTATTAACAAAGGCAATCACAGATTTGAAGTAAGCATCGTTAAATTAGAGGCAGTTGTATTTTTTTTTAGCACAGAGTGATTAACTCATGAGTTCTGAACTATTTGTTAGAATGATATCGAAGAAAAGGATATTATAAACCACCTTCGATCTCTAGCTAATAAACGTAGTTTTTTTATCTATCTGAAACCTAATTTGTCTAAAATTTGTTCGAGATTAATACTGAATAAAAATATCGATGTTATTATATAAGTTCCGGTTTTTAGTCGACCCACGCAGAAAGGTAATGTTTTTCGTGTGTATTTATGTATGTGGGTTTGAATGTTTGTAAGAACTAAACCGATTTTGTGGATAAAGCAGTCATTCGAATCCTCTTATTTGCATAGGTCAGTTAACAGTCTTGTTATTTGTTAATTTATTTCCCAAATGAAGACGAAATGATAATTTCAGATAAACTTAGGAATAAGAGATTTTTATTACAAGCGTTTTATTACATTTTTGAAAATTTATATTGGATACTGCATTATTACGTACATTTTTATGCATATCCTAAACATAGAGAAATATCAAATTAATGAAAGTACTAAAGCCATTATTATATTATTTAGATAACAAATGATGAAATAGTTGTTGCAACTGGACACATAACGGACGACTTTAAATCAGAAAAATGCAACTTAGAGCCAGGGAAGGAAAACTCTGAAGATGATATTTTATTGACATCTGATGAAATATACCGCTTGTTGTATCTTAGAGGATATTACTTTAAGTAAGTTTTCTTAGAAAATTACGGGAGTACAAAACTGGTTTGATTTAATTGATTATTTTGTAACAATTCACATAGATGTCTCTCAACATGTCTAAATAACAAGTTTTTCGATTGTTAATGTTATGCAAAAACGTATAATAGATAAATCAATTTTTCTATATTCAACAGTAGTACACTTCTCAGCGGCATTAGCTGATTCTATCGTCTAAAATCGCCGAATCGCCCGAAGTCTACGAATTACCCTTAAGAACCGTGCACTACCACGACCACATAGTAGATAGATATGTGTGTGATAAGTGGGAGTCCACGTTTTGTTTGAATAAAGTGGGCGAAGGAAGCCAATATTAGTCCTTTTCCTTCTCTTGTCCTTTTCAAGTATATTATACATTTCAAATATATAATACAACATATTTGATTTTTGAATTTCAGCAAGGAATTCAAAGCTATTCGCTCTGCAAATTCATCAATTAGCAAAGCTACAGTCGAATGGACTGGAGAATGGATCTCATACATCGATGCACTAATGCAACTTAACATTATGAAACGAAACCACAATGGAATATCTACACCTAAAATGATTCAAGAGTTAGTCATCGATGTCAATGAACACGTTTCGGATGACTTAATCAAAAAAGTTGTACATGAAGCCACAATTCTTGACCTCTATGATACAGTAAGGTTAGTATACTAAATGCGTCAATAGTCTAATGGTTAAGGGTACGGATTTCCGATCACGAGGTCGGGGGTTCGAATCACGCCATTCGACTATTTTCGTAAACCATGTTCTAGCACAAGCCTAGAGCTTAGTTGGAATGGTAAAAGAAAATTTACAAAAAAATCTGCTAATATTTTAAGAAAAAAAAACAATAGTATGTAAATATTTAAGTAATTGTCTAAATATATATGGTTGTAAAAACCTGTTTAGGAGGAGTTGGGAGGAAGGGAATACAGAGCCCATTAATATAAACGTGAAGGAACATCCTTGGGTTTTAGTGGGTATTTCGGTCACACTTTATCTCGTGGCCGGCGAGACCCACATGCATGCCCTCTTTGAATAATGAGGGTTGTGGAAATGCATTTCCCTACGTAAAAATGGCTTCAAGACCCGCAGTGGGGACGCTGATGATAATAGAATTGGTTCTGGGTTCCAACTAGATTATATGTTAATTTCCACAAGTGGCTTCGGTGGTTACATTTTTTTATTTATGAAATAATTTTCAGATGCGGTGGTGTGACTATAAAAAGTATGTTATTTTCTGACAGAGCTGTAACTCACACGAAAGTGTCTAGTGTTTTATTAACTAAAAAAAATTGGTCCCTCGTTGTACAAAATGATAATATACCAGTAAGTTAAAAGAAATATTAAATAAAACAATTATAAGTAATAAATTATTAAACGAATAAGTACTTATTATAGTATTGTTACAACAGTAAATGTTAAATGACTTCTACGTGTATACTGGCCTAATATAATTTTACATGTCATTAGTGTGGGTTTAGTAATGTTGTGTCCAATAAAATTGTACTTCTGAATGTCGGTGCCCGCGGCGGTATAGAAATTGCCTTGTGTGGAGAGGGGATCATCAGATTGAACTTAATAATCATAAATTACAAATGTATTACTTAATAATGACTGTAGTATAGAATGTAATTTTAAGATATGATGTTAATTATTGATTTAAAGTAAAATAATCTAAGAATATAATGAAAATCTTTATTCAACCAAGAAGAATATCATTAACCTAATTATAAATTAAAATATGGTTAATTTTATGATGTATTTAATAATATTTTTGGTGAAAAAATGACCGCTTGAGCGCATCAACAAAAAGACAGTATTAAAGACAGGCATGAAGTGAAAGATTTCCGCGTCTTGTTCTATGCGTGTCGTGATGTGGATCAACTGTAAATGTACTATCCCACCCTTTTATAATAAGGAAACGATGGAAGGGGCGGTGGACTGGTAGTGATGATGGGGAAATGTCTTTATTCCTGTCCTCTTTGCTTTATAGATAGGCATCTACTACCATTTTACTTATAATCGATGTCGATAACATTTCTTTCTTATTTTAGGAGATAATGGCCGCATTTTGCAAAAAATAAATAAATAAAAATGGCGTATAATGAAATTTTAAAACTAAATAAAGCGTTTCTTTTGATCAGGGTCGTTGCGGAGATGGTTACTACACGAACGTTTCTGCAAGCAACAGAGCTGAAGAATTTAAAGTAACATTGAAAACGCCGAATGATTTTGAGAGTGTCAGTCTTGAGCAAATTGCTACTCCGAAATCCCTTCCCAATAAGACTATAAAGGTAGGTGGTAGGTAGTTTTTGGATTTTATAGCGTAATTAAAAAAATAAGTAATCACAACTGATATTTTTTTAATATACATATAGGTCTATTACGCCGGAGTATCACAAAAAGATTGCCAACAATCTATTTTCGGAAACAATACTGTCAGTTTGGATTTGGGGATGGACTTTAGCGGGAAAGATGTCAAGTAAGTTGGATTAAATCTTTAAAATGATATAAATATGTCAGATAAAAATACGACATACTAAAGTTTCATTAAAAAAATTGTTCTTTTCTGCTCTGGCTTGATCTTTTAACTGAACACAATCAGGAGTCTTTTTTGACGTTGTGAAACCCTTTTATGTAATTTCTGTTTTGTCAGCGGCGAGCAGGTGATGGGGTTGTTGGCGAAGGGGGCACTGTCGAATGTCGTGGTTCCAGACCCCGAGCTGGTGTGGCCTGTACCGCGCCACTGGAGCCTGCAGGAGGCTGCCACCGTGCCCTTGCCCTATGTGCATGCTTTATATATAGTAAGTATTCATTTTGCTCGTTATATGCGGCTTTTATAAGAATACTTTTTGTGATTCCCGCTGAGAAAGAATACGTACTGCTCACTCGTGATTTATATGTAACTATAGCACGGAACTTATTCACATTAAGTTTGGTATTTTTGTCCAGCTGAGTAAAGCAAAGTTGATAAATGGAGATCGCGTGTTGGTCATCGGCGGGGCGGGGGCGTTAGGCCTGGCCCTCATCTCTGTTTGCCTGTCGCTGGGCTACATCATTTACACAACTGTAAGCACTTTGCGTAAGAAAGAAGCCTTGCTCAAGCTATACCCAAATCTTAAAGGTAAAGAGAAATTCATACATATTAACGAATCAAAACGAAAAATCTCTTAATCGTTCTAATTCACAACAGAAATATATGTTGTTTTATCAATTATCTAACTACTAATTACAACAAACGATGATAATAAATTATGTTGTCACCAACATCATCGGAACGAAAGATCTAATTCCGAAGATGTAAATGACTGTCTTAAATCAAAACTGTCTGTCAATATTTAGCATATTTATTTGTACATTACAGTTTAATTATATGTATTTTTCAGAAAACAATATAATATGTGAGCAGAATGATGAAGTTTTATATGATCGTATCGTGATACAAACTGACAATCAGCTTTGCAAAGTAGTTGTAAGCTGCGCATCGGGCAGATTACGTGAGGCAAGTTCTTGTTTTTAATCATCTCTTAGTTGATATTTCAGCTATAGAAGCCTGTTGATGTTATATTTCAAATAAAATGTGTGTATATTTTAAGGACAATAAAATACGAAAGAAATAATAGCTCAATGCAAACTCACTTTCACATTAATTTTGTAAAATTTGTGTAACTGCAGGTAGCAATGAAATGCGTTGGTTTTTCGGGAACGTTCTTGGATGTCAATCAGCACGACGTGGAATTAAACAAATCTTTTGGGATGAGCTATATGTGGCATAGCAGAAATTATAAATTTGTCGATGTATCCAGTATATTTAAAAGAAAAAATAACGTGGAGAAAAAGGTATTATCGTCTATGTCAATATGGAAATGTAAGAGCGCAAATTGATAGTCGATAACTTGGAGTTTTAATTGTCGCATACAGCATGCGAGCAATTCCCGTATGCTGTAAAACGACTAATGAAAGTGATCAGACGATGTAATGTAAGCGTTGTGCATGGACTTAGTTGACGAGAATAATGCGCCGTTGGGAAGGGTAAAGACTAACTGTCCTTAACCGTATGGAGAGTCGGCCCAGTATGTGCTACTCCTCCAGACATCTCCTTCAGTCGTCATATCTGAATTCACACCCTTATAGATCTGTTATTATTATCCGTTATATGATATGTTGTTGCCTTTTTACAACTTCATTTAAGAAGGTGAGCACTATAATTTTAAATCGATACAAATGTGCCTTCCCTAGATAGAGTTACCATTCATGTATAAACCATCTGATTACACAGTATATTACTTTTATCTATTTAAATTTTCTTCCATATTCACATTTAAAATCCTCCTTGACACACAAAAAATATAGCAACGGAATTACATATTATTTTTTATTTTATATTATTGTAGGCAATTAAATTTATGCTCGCCGAAGGAATTGCCAACGGCATTGTGAAGCCGTTGCCTTTAATATCGTATAACATTGAAGAAGTGCCAAGGGCACTTAACATGCTCTCATCAAAGAATAACATAGGAAGAGTTTTAATAAAAATGGACACGCTTCCTAAAAACAACATAATTCCTCGGTAAGCATATGTACAGAGGAACATTTATTTCATTCATTGGGATCTAAAATTTTATGAGAAACAAAATGATTTGATGATTTCAGAATCACTTGCTCTTCGACAGCAACATATCTAATTGTTTGCGCAGAAGATGTTCTTAGTTTGGAATTAATAGAACTTTTAATTTGTCGCGGTGCCAGAAACATTACAATTCTTTGGAATGGATCTGCAACTGCTTCCTTATTGTACAAAATAAGGTGAGTTTATCCATCTATGCATAATTTGTTTCGAACTTTAAACTTTCCGCGGACGAAGTCTTGGGAAAAAGCTAGTAAATGTATCAACTCCTTACAGATATTTCAAAAAATCTCATTCATCAGTAAATATAGTTTTTAAAAATGTAATAAATGATCAAGAATGTACTAAGGCTGTAAAGGAAGCTGGCGGTTCACTCGATGGCGTATTCTTTGTTGTTGGCAAAAATGAAAAGCATTCTGATGATTTATCAGAAGAGCAAATACTTTTGGCAAGAAACAAAATTCTCCTGTCAACTATTGCAAGCTTGGACTTTGCTACACGATCTCTTTGCAAGAATTTAAGGTATGCCATAAAATTATTCTATTCGGGTTAAAGTAATTTGTTTGTAAAAATAAAAAATAAAAATTGTTCTAGATACTTCGTTATACTGGGTAATTCATCCCGGGATGTTTATGACGAAAAAATCTATTTTCAAGCTGAAAAAATATGTAAGGAGCGTCAAGCTGTTGGTCTTCCGGGATTGACTTTTGTAACTGAAATGTCAAATGAGGTAGATAAATCGTTTTACCAATTTATGGTGCATACTCGTGCATTGAATTACTCTTGCTTATACACAAATTATCTCTTCATTTACAGTTGTCTAAATACTTTGACTCGAACAACGATATTTTAGCTGAAACAATACCTGAGGTGCTCAATATATTGGAAAGAAGTTTGTATATTAATTACCATTACATTAAGGCTGTACTAGAGCCTTGCAGTGATTCATGTTCTCTGGCAACTGGACGAAATGACATTGGTAAAAGCAAATACTTCTTTAAATATGGTTTTATTAAAATTTCATCAATTTTATCAGAAAAGCCTTAAGACAATAACTCCACTAATTCCCCTTTCAATAATCGTTAAACTTTATTTTCTATTCCATAACTCTGTTACTATTATTAATAACTTAAGTACTTGTATCAACCATTTTACTTTTATGAGATGTACAATACAATACAATGCATGTGTGTTTAACATGAGACAATTGTAATAATATTAATCTATAATAAATACATTTTTTAATACTTTTTACAGATCCCAACACCACGGTCGTTGCATTTAAAACAGTTAACGAAAATGAAAGAAGAGAAAAAGGGAAGGATATTTCTGAGTTCAGGTATGATATTACTCGTGTGGTGTTTGTGAATTGGAGATTGGAACTGAAAAAGCTAAAGTTACTCCTTGACATAAAAAAATATCTCTGAGCGTTTGATATATTTTTACTCTAAGCTCGAACTGAGAATGACTAACTTCATCTTCAAAACATGTACATTATTCGCTAATTTCTTATAATGTTTCTGATTTAAAAGTAACAATGGCGCTTTATATTTCAGTTTCACTTACGGCAATGGAGATTCTATGTCGGAACAAAGCAATGGATTCCGTGTATTTTATTCTTATATTGAGTCTGATGTCTATGAAATCACGAGTCATCCTCTAGTTAGGATGTCCACCAAAGCCTATCAATATTTTCAGGTATGGTATCAAAATTGGCAAATAGTCTATACGACTATTATAAGGGACCTTATAAGGTTATACGAGAAGAGAGAAGAAAAATATACGAGCACATGATTTAATGTTAATATTTTTGATAACAGGACAAATTTGAAATAGATCCAAGTGTGACGCATCTGATACTTATACCTGGCTTCGAAGGTCATCACAGAATATTCGAGGATCTCTGCGAGCCGTTGAAGATAAGAGCCGCCACTATGAAATTGGACACAGATTTAAACAGTTCCAGTATTCAAGAAATGGCGTTGAATATATACAAGGTTATCATTGCTATAACATTAAATGTTATCAACATAAACATTTCTATTTTATTTCTATTTGTTTGTACTTAAAACTTTTTAATAAGGGAATAAAATATTAAATGTGTATTTTTCAGATACTGTCAAGGAAACTCCACTTTAATAAGAAGTTTTATTTGTTGGGATATTCTTTTGGTGTGAACGTGGCCCTGGAATTGGCAGCTTTAATAGAGCAACAAGGTATTGTGTTACATTATTATTTCCTGCTAAGATTTTTTGATAAAAGTTTGTGGTACTATTTTATTAAATATTGAATGATGCAGGTGAGCGCGGTATCGTCTACTGCTTAGACAGCAGCCCTGATGCCTTGAAGCATCTGATGAAGACTTATGCCGGTGATTTATCGAATGCCAATCTGCAAAATGTAGTCGCCGCTCGTATGTTTCATCTGACGACTGGATTAAATAGTGAAGAGTTTATGAAGGAATTGGAGACTATTGACAGCTGGGACAAGAAGATTGACATCTTCATTCGACGTGTTAAAAAACTAGTTCCGTATTCACATGATTATATGAGATCTTTGTTAGAAACGACATACAATAGATTTGTATTGGCGAGGGAATATCAACCGAATCTTAAATTAAATTCTGAACTGATTCTTATAAAGTCAACTGCTTCTGCCGAATTCGTAAATCTACCTGACGATTATAATTTGGGAAAGTACTCGGAGAGACCCGTCAAAGTTTATGATATCGACGGGGACCACGCCTCGGCCCCTTACGATATTAGAGTACCAACTATTATAAATGACTCGCTCGATAGAAAACTATTGAATGAATTCAACAAGACAAACACATGTGAGACGTATTTGTTGTATGATTAGATCTACTTAGTTATTGAATAGTATGTTTTGATATTGACTATTAATAATGTCTTTTAATTTTCTAGCATATGCTTAATTTATTTTTTTATGTATTATAATTTTTTAATTAGCTGTTTTATACTGGATTAACGGGAGGGGTAAATATTGAAAAATATTTTGGAATAAACGACATATTTTTGAACAGCTTGTCTTATTCAAACGCCTTTTAATGTGCCTCGTACTTGTATAATGATTTAGTATAAAATTTGGGTTAGGTATGACAAAGCAAATAATGCGCAAGCTATTTTATTGTAGGTAATATCAAATTGAAAAAATCTCACGAGGGAGATATTTATGACCTCATTTTTTGCAAAACTGCATTGCATTTTGAATATGTTAAAGCCTTGGGATATTGATACCACACCAGTATATTTTAACAATTATTTACCTCGGGGCGCCTTTCGTAAGATAAATGTTAGATTGATTTAAAAGCATTTTGCAAACAATGAGAATATAAAGCAAATTTACGAGTAAGTGAGACAATGTGTGATATCACAGTATGTGTTGATACAAGTGATACAGTAGCAAACTATTCTACAATAAAAATAATCTAAAAATTAAAAGACGTTCCCACCGTCAAATGTTTTGTGTCGAGAAAAAGAACGATTTAAGTAATATGTCGTCATTAATTTCCAGCTTAATATCTTTAATTATAAATCCGTCCGTATAAGTCCGTCGATAAATATGCCACCAATGCATCTAAACGTGGCATGTCTATCAACAGTTCTTTCGCTATTTTGGCGAATCTAATTGGCTATTGCTCGTATGCTACGTTAGATTACAAATTACATAAATTAACTGCTTCTTACATTTTACTCGCAGAATAGTTAATCATTTACCAAAAAAACTTGCGTCCAAACGTATATAATGAACGTACACTACAACCGACCTTTGTTGTTTTAAATCACTAAACATTTTAATTAGTCGAAAAGCATTGTGATCTTCATTCCTTAATATTAAATTCGTATTATATAAGTAGAAGTAATCTTTGTGAAGATAAATTCAAGTGATAGAGTGAAATTATGGAAATATGTTTTGTGTTATTAATTTTATTTATTCATCAAAGTTATGGTATTATATACAGACTTGACGGTCAGTAAATTGATTTAACTCAGTAATTTTATAAGGCTAATTGCAAGTTCTCTATATTGATATAAGAAAACCATTATACTTTGAAACGATAACTAGGCTTTTGGGATTTTAAAGTTTAGATCGATGGCCAAATTTGACTTACATCCTAGAATTAGTATTAAAAAATTAACAAATGGTGTCAGACATCAGTGACCAACTATGCAATACTACTAAATCTTACTTCTTACTAATATTATAAATGCGAAAGTTTAGATGGATGAATTAATAGATGTGTGTTATACGTATCTCCTGAACGAAAGGATGCTCGATAAAATTTTGTATAAATATAGAACACAATATAGAAGAACTCAACATCTTAGAAATGTGATTCGATAACTGTGCATGTTATAAGATTTTGCACAGTTATAGATTGCCTGGAAGGGGGGGCCCCTTGCTTGTTATAATTTTGTAATAAGCAAATATTTAGTTCTTCTTAGATTCGGTAGTTGTTCTTTGAGAAAGTTTATAACTTAAAAAAATAAGATAAAAATGGATTCAAAAATATGTGGGCTCAGTACTGAAGAATCGATTGGCTTCATGTTATTTATTCTACTACAAGAGGTCTTGTATCATTTTTTGAAACTTTCTCCGTTCTTTTTCAACTTTTTTTTGTTATAACCGACCGAAATTTCTTATGCTTATAGAAAAACTTACTGTCATCCACGACTCCGTTCGCGCGGAATTAAAAAATAAACTTAATTAGTAGCCTATGAGTTCTCCAGACTATGTTCTACAAACAAATTTTAGCGAGATCCGTTCAGCTGTTCTGGAGATACCTTATAACAAACATCCATCCATTTTAACATTCGCATTTTAGATAGTAGTAAAAAGTAAGAATTGAGATTGTATATACGCTAGCAAAACTAACGAATAAATTTGCGTGTAAAACTCACCATTAACTATTTACATTTTTTGCGTAAATGTGAATCTTATGTAAATAAGAAGAATACAATGTACCTCAAAAAAAAAGATACTTATATTCACGAAATAAAATATAAGAATATTGATATTACAAAGAGGTAAATTTGTATTCTTGTAACGATTTACCTCAAAAACTACTTACTGGATCTAAGTCAAAAATTCTTTTGCCATAAGAAAGTTACATTATCACTGGGTTAAATTTGTTATCACAACATAGGCTGCTTTTATACTGGTATTTCTTTAAATTCAATGCGAACGAAGTCGCGGGCAGAAGCTACTTTATATTCATAGATTTCATATTGATAAAAAATTATGCTAATAATTTATTAATTATTTGCTTACGGCTATACTTACCATATCCGCCAAGCTTTTCCACGTGGAACGATTTAATTTTTTTTACTTAAGTTCATTAAGGTATAAAAAATGTTTGTGCAAAATTATTAATTATCTTACTAATATTATAAATGCGAAGGTTTATATGGGTGGATGTTTGTTGAAGGGGTATAGCTGCATGAATCTCGATGAAATTTAGTAAAGATGTGTCTGGAAAAACTGAATATGGGTAGCCTATGATTCTGGAAATGCGTACAGTTCCAGTAGGTATCCCGTTTGATTGACATAATCACTCGATAACTCAGGAACCGCTAAACACATTGTATTGAAATTCGGCAAAGATATAGAACATAGTCTCGAAGAATACATGAGATCCATTTAATCGTGTTTTATAATACTACGCAGACGAAGTTGTAGGCAAAAGCAAGCATGAATATAAAGGAACAAAGGCGGCCTTGCCTTGGAAATTGCGTTTACGTTATCAACAACGCCAATACGTGATGTGTACGAAACATGATTTTTTCTTTCGACATAACATAAGATACTTATTTCAATTTTAATAACATGTATGTACGTATAGAAGACGAATAACTTTTGAAAAGGGATGCCATATCCTAATTTTAAGAGTCGCTATTTTATAAAGTACTAGCTGTCGCTCGCAACTCCATCCGCGCGAAATTAAAAAAGGATAAGGATCTGTTCTACATCCATGCCAAATTTCACCGAGGTACATGCTGTGATCTTGGAGATACCTTCTAATAAACATTCATCCATCTATCTAAACTTTCGCATCTATAACATTAGTAAGTAACAGTGGTAGAGCCCGCTTTAACATATTCGCACGAATCGGCCCGGCTCGCCCGGTGAAATACCACGACTACATAGAAGACAGGCGTGAAGTGGAAGCAATTCCGCGTTTCGTCTGATGAGTGTGCGTCCCGGAGGCCTAATTTAGTCCTCTTTCCCTTCCCACCCTTTTTCTTAGAAGGAAAGGATGGGAAGTGGAAGTGGACTTTCCGGATGAGAGGATGCATGGGAAGGGAAAATATTTTCTTTCTGTGCATCCTCTCCTCGATCGATTAAAGGTAGGCAACGCATGTGCGATTGCGTATGTCTATGGACAACGGTCACTTCGCTATTTCAGCGATTTCGGGTGGCCGATTGCTCGTTTGCCATCTTTTGATATAAAAAAAAAGTAATATATATGAATATCGCGTACCAAATATACTGTAAAAACTACTAAATCTATTGTATTTTTTTCAGATACTGAGTACAAACTCATGCCACCACTGAACTATATCGACGATTATGATAGTTGTTTGCAAGATTCTGATGCATTATACTGTACAATGCAATTGAAACTTGTTTCGGATACACCTAATGTTGTAATGGATTTAATAACAGTAAGATTCTCATTTGTGTTGAATTGTTAGCACGCTATAGAAAGGGACAAGCAAACAAGCTGTTAAGCTGCTTCTTTGTTATCTGATGTTATAATGACACAAAAATTACAGCTTAGTGCTGTAATTTAAAGAGGGGATGGGAAATAATATAAGAGTAAGAACCTGATAGGTGTGTGAAATAAATCTCGGCTAAGAGCCTTCTGCTTTCAGATTGACTTGTAAACCTGTAAAATATCAAGTCTCCAAAAACTTGGATGTAACTCTGCTGTTGTAAAAATACTTCAAATCAAAAAATAGAAATCCTAAGAAAATTAAAATTTATTTTTATTCCAAACAGAACTATTCGGCGTGGGATTTGAAACATTTCGATCATAGTAAATTATATCGAGGAGTTTGTGTGACGAGAACATGTAATATGAACAAGCAAGAAGTAACGATGAACTTAAACAACTCCCTTGAGACGTGTATGAATGAACATCTGTGGAAACAATACAAACTCAAAGCCAAATTGCTAACATCACCTTATTGTTATTCTGCTGAAAGAGATATAAAGTTGGATTTCTGGGACATCATTGTTGGATCTATATGTATTTTGATTATAATTGTCAATATTGTTGCTACACTGTACGATATTTACGTGTACAAAAAACCTAACACCAAAGGTAATTCTTGTTAATTTATAACGTATTTTTGCATGACGTCACAATCATTTGTTAGGTGGAAAATAACTGCTACAATTTAGTCAGTAGTATATATACAGAAGGAGTATAAAAATTAAAATCGCTGTACATTTGATCTGAATAAAAACGAACAAACAGGAAACGGATTAACATTTTTTAAGTATGGTTTTGTAGAAATTTGCGTAAATTAAATACCGGCAGTATTCAATTAATCTAAGAAAAAAATTAGATTATTACACGTTCAGAGTAACAATTTTTTTTATATTTTTTTTTCATGTAATTACACTGCCCAAACAATTTTATTAAAATTTTCCAAGTTCTTTAAAAAAAGTTAAGCTGACAGAGATTCAATGTGAACTTCATGTGAACTAGTTTGTCCCAATAAATTACAAAATAAATATAGTATTTAAAAAATTCTTACATATTAGAAGGCAAGAAACGCAAAAAGCGGCAATAGCCTAATGGTTAAGGGTACGGATTTCCGATCACGTGGTCGGGGGTTCCAATTCCGCCATTCGGCTAGTGTTCTAAACCATATCCTAGCACAAGAGCCTAGAGCTTAGTTGGAATGGTAAATTAAATATTAGTAAATTTACAAAAAAAAAATCTGCTAATATTTAAACAAAATAATTATAACATCTAATACGTTTCGCAAAAACACATATCAAAACGCATGACTACGTGTTAGATATTTCAAAAATGCTAAGCTTATTTCAATAATGTTTAAGGTATGGATATCTTATTATCCTTTTCAATAATTCGTTCCTGGTCCAGACTGCAACATGCCGATTATAGAATAAAGCAGCCAGTTGAACGACTGAAAGGAATGGATGGTATCAGGTAAAAGTTTACATATTTCTTTATTAAATTAATGGATGTTTTTGTAAATTTTCCGATAAAAATATACAAATACGCATTTCTTATTGAATTTTCAACATATTTTTAGTAGTGACTACTTAATAACGTTTTCGTCAGCAATGAGGACACTTGTCTCGTTATTGCAACAAAATACACAATTAAGTTTTTTTTTAATGTAGAAGGTGGCAACTAGCAAGCGGCCAATTGAATTTGCATTCTTATAAGAAAAGGGTAGAAAGGGGAAGAGGACTAAAATTAGGCCTCCGGGACGCTCATCCCTCGGATGAAACGCACAATTGCTTCCACTTAATCCCTGTCTTCTGTGTGGTCGTTGTATCAACCAGTGTAAAGTCTCCCATGCGTGTAAAGAATTAATAGCGGGCTATACCACTGTTAAAAACCTTCAATAACTTGGAAACCGTCAATTTCAGAGCTATTATCATGATTCACTTCGTGTTTGGACATTCAATTTTGCCGTTAGTGATAGTCATTGCCAATCCGCATGACTTTGAAAAGGTTAGTAAAATTTAACAGGCAAATAATTCTCTTCCCACTTACAAACAAATATCTTAGTATTAACATAATAACGACAATTTAGCACTTATCGACAACTCGAAGAAATTCAAATCAACCAATGTGGACTCCTATTTAGCCCGTGTTTTACTATTCGAATTCTTGCCCAAAACATCAATGATTTTTGTAAGTTGTTAAATTGATTATTTTATTTTAATTTTCAGATGTATTCAAATATTTCATGTCACATTTTATTGAACGGTTCCCTTATAGTACAAGCATACTTTGTCATGTCAGGCATTCTTTTAAGTTATAACATAAAGAGAACGACAGAGAGGAATACAATGACTTGGAAAAATGTTACGAATAATCTATTTAAAAGATGGCTAAGGTAAAGATGAGTTTAATAAAAATACTTATAGTAAAAAGTTTTTAAGCAAAAAGGTTAAATTGATATAACAGCAACATAAAAACCTTTTTGATTCAGTTTTGTAATAATAATAAGTTCACTTGTAACCTCACAAAACAATAGCTTGAGCCTATTCTAGCTGTATAAGTTAGGTGCAATTAATGATAAATGATTATCTTTACGGATATCTCTACTAAATACGGTTGTTTTCTTTTTCTAGATTAATACCTTCGTTCGCCATATGCCTCGCACTCGAGTCAACGTTGATGCGACATTTCGGCGCTGGCCCCTTATGGCAGGTAATAGCAATTATTTTTAGTAGCCGTAAAAAAATATTTCCTTCGCAACCTGCACTTTCTGATATACTTTTAGAGTAGAAGCAGTTGTTGATAGAAAAATAAACAATTATCAACCTTCATGCGACATTTCTTCTCTGTACGTTAACGTAGTAAAACCTAATTGGTAAAAACTAAAATTGGCAATTTCGTTTATTTGAACTTTCAGCTGCTTGGGACTCGTGTAAATGAAGACTGTAGACGATACTGGATGTGGAATTTCTTCTTTTTAGCAAACTATAACAGCGGGTCTTATTGCATGCCTCATACATGGTAATTTTATTAACTATATTCCTAGGGTTGACAGATAATTTTCAATCGAAGATAGAACAAAGTGGAAGTATTTACCAAAGAAAACTGACACTACTATCAAATAATAAGGACTACTTCCTTATAGTATATTATACTTACTATTCCATAGGAAACAACAATGTGAGGAATAGGGAGATTTTATGGGTTCTTACGTAAACAATCAAACCCACAATTATGTAATTTTTACGATCTCTGCCGCGCCAAAAAATAAAACTGATTTTTTTTTGTGTAATTTAACAAGACAGTATGCACAGTTTCATTGTAAATTGACGAAGTTAACTCTGACCAGTTGGTGACAAGTGTATTATTTAATTACAGGCATTTAGCAGCGGATATGCATATGTTCTGCTTCGGGCTCATAGTTTTCGCTTTGGTGCGAAATAAATTCTGGAAAAGAGCCATATTGGCATCAGCATTCTTGATTGGAATTATATCATCAGGAATAGTGACGTATATATATGACTTGAGAACTTTGATGACCGTCAAACCGAAGTAATTATAATTATATTTTTTATTAAAAAATAATTAAAGAAAAAGTCTTACACATTTACTTTAACATAACTGTTGTATTGTTTGCAGTTCGTTGCTACAGACATTCACGAAGGATCCTAATTTCGACTACCTGTACAAACCTACTCACACCAACGCTCCAGCATATGTGATAGGACTGATCACTGGCGTACTTATCTATCGTTTACAGAAAAGTCAATTTGATATACAGAAGTACAAGGCAAGTTTGTAATCGCATTTTTTGTCACTATTAGACTTAATTTTGATTTCAACCGCTTATAAACTGGTGATGTCAAGTTCAAGGCATGTTCAGTGCACAGTCTGTTCGATTTATTCATATTCAATTACTTATTATCAAATGTAAAAAAACCTTATTAGAAGGCTATGTGTTTTTCCAGACTATGTTCTACATCTATGTAAAATTTCAGCGCGAATCCTTTAGCCGTTTTGGAGATACCTTATACCTTCTAACTAACATCCATCCGTATATCCAAGCATTCGCGTTTATAATATAAGTGAGAAGTAAGACTACATTTAATTGATGACATTGTAGAAATATATCTTATATTGATTTCATTGTTATATATAAACAACTTGTTCTTATTTACAGAAATTCAGGATTTTATACTGGATGCTCTTACCTACTACCTACGTTATATTAGTCCTAAATATTATTCACTACCAGGATGGACCTCCTTTACCATCTTACATACGAGTTTTTCATCAAATGCTGCTAAGACCTTTGTTTGCAGCAATGTGCGCAGCAGCCATTGTTGGCTTTGTGTTTAAAATAGAGAGTAAGTAAATCTATACCTGACTAAACCAGAACTGTAAAGGCGATTTATAACGTAACCTGCTATATTATAAGATTAATCAGAAGAACAGATTTTGATCGGCGGATGCTGTCGTAAGTGGTGACACTGTCTCCTATAGTTACTACTATAGTTTAATATAATTGCATCTAAGCGACCTGATCTTTTATGGCATCTAGGTTTTGCCACGACTTACAAAAAAGGGCGGCAAATCGTATCTAGAAAATAATATCGAATAAAAAACTATGTTTGTCAATTTCAGATTTCTATCGTGCTATATTGGAGTGGGACGGTTGGATTTGGGTGGCTCACGTCGCTTATACGACATATATAACGCAGTTCACCGTAATGGGACTCATAGTCAACAACACAAAAACTCTCAACGTCTTTTCAAAATACATTTTAGTAAGTATAAACTTACTGATGCTTCTTTTGATGTGTGTTCGCACCCCGATAAATCACAGAAATTATGATGCCGATGATGTCTTCCCAAATGTGAACTTGACAAATAAATAACCAGCAGAAATTGGCCACACATATTTAAGGGTAAAACATACTCTTTGATAACCAAGCTAAAATCCAAATTCAATGGCTGTCAAATTGTGAAAACGAGTGTTTACTAAACACTGCCGAACTATATTCGTTGGAATAATAAAGAAACTTTTATTTTATAGGTGCAGGCTGGAGGGATAACTATTGTTACATTCGCTGTCGGAGTCATTGTGTGGTTGTTGATCGACGGTCCCTTTAGCAATATAGTCAAGATTTGTATGGAAACTCCTACAACAAACAAGCAATCTGCTAAACTAAAATAGTACCTAAAAACCTATGTCTAACGTTGTGTTCAATATTAAGACAATGATCTACTCATCATTAAAAATAGAGTACTAAAATAGATTTTGTTTGATTTTTATTTTTGATATCGTTTAAATAGCTAAGCGGCTAGTGCCCCGTAACATCTGCAATAAGTTAAAAGGTAGATGCGTGCACTTTTAATAGACAGATGGTACCATTCCAAAATCTCTGTTTTATACTGAGCTCTTGTTCTCAAACCAACAGTATGTAAGCATATGACAAATTAATAATGTGTATAAAAAGTTAATTGATAGTGATTATAGTATGAATGTTCAAAAATCCGAATGGTTCCGCATTTTTGCGTTGTCACCGCCAAATTGTGTACAACGTAACGTAATAATAGTAACGTAATTTGCGTAATGGCAAATCGTAAAGGCTGGACAAGTTGCATCGAATGAATTCAATAACATAGTAACGTTATGTCTATTCAAACAAGGATAGGTATGTCCACCAAAAAGCTTAAAGAAAAAATCATGACATGAAACCTAGAGTACGGAAATCTTGATACGTTGTGCTATTGATTGTTCCCGGGAATTTTATAACTGACGAACTATAACTCATCAAATGTGAATGATATCGTTAGGTATGCGATTTACCGATTCTTTACGATATTCTAGTTAAATTACAAACAAGCGAAATACTTGCTTTACCGGTGACATAAGTTATAAGAAAATTTTAAAGACACTGCGTTTTTCACATGCATGCTTCTGTGGTAAGTTGAATTTCAGATTTTGTTGTGTATTAGCACAGGTAGATATGACACGCGAATTTTTCAGACAATAAAATTAATACGTTAAAAATGGAAAAATGTTTTATAATATTAGTGTTTCTTGCAAGTCGATGTTTTGGAGTTATATACAGACTTGATGGTACGTTTTTTTTACCTTCTTCGTTTCTTCTTATGCGAGTAAAGTCGGAAGTACGAATTCTAATCTAGAGACGATGTGACCAATAGTACCTATAACTGGACTGCTTTCAAAGTGTAAATCATTTAATTTTATTCCCGGAAGTGTCAAAGGGGTGCGCCTACCATTTTACAGTTTTATTTCGGATATTTTTTATAGATGCTGAGTATGAACGCATGCCACCTTTGATCCAACTAGACGACTATGAAAATTGTTTTAACGATGCCAACGCAGTATACTGTACATCACAATTCAGATTACTATCAGATACTTCGACTGAACTTTATGGAATTATAGCAGTAAGTATATTATCAAATACATCGACTTCTCGCCATTTATCGTTTCCCCGGCACGTAAAGTACTTCTTTCCCTAAAATGGCTAAACGAGCGCTGATACCATAAAAGACTAGCTGTCGCTCGCGATTCCGTCTGTGCGGAATTAAAAAAAAACTCAATTAGTCGCCTATGTATTCTTCCAGAATATGATCTACATCTATGCCAAATTTCAGGGAGATCCACTCAGCCGTTCTGGTGATGCCTTCAAATAAACATTCATCCATCCATCCATTCATCCAAACATTCGCATTCATAATATAAGTAAGAAGTAAAATTTAATAAATGTAATCTTTTTTAATATATTGATAAATTTAATTAATAATATTGGTACACTTATTCGCACCCTTTGTATTTTCAACAGAATTACTCAGAATGGGAAATAACACATTACGATCATACAAAATTGTACCGAGGAGTATGTGTAAGAAGATCTTGTGGTGAATATTTTAATGAAAAATTATTTTCAAATACAACAAACATCCTTGAAGCATGCGTTAATCAATCTGTATGGAAAGACTACAGACTTGAAGCTAAGTTATTAAATGCTCCCAGTTGTCGTTCGGCGGATTATAGAATAGAATTTGATAATATGGATATACTTATGACAGTATTATGTGCGTTTATATTCATTTTAAACGCATGTGGAACTTTATATGATTTTTATGCCACAAAGAAATCAAAGAGTAAAGGTAATTATTTGTTATAATTTGAATTAATAGAAATAAGATATTAACAATTTCAAAGCAGACATGAGTTGGCAGATTGAAATTTAGGAGAATCTCCGTGGTCGAATACAACGGCTGTATTCGTAAATACTATAACTATAGTTTAAACGTGCGTGATGTAGTTGTTCTGAATTTCATTTGTTAAGTTTAGTACATAATTTAAGTCACCTTGTCATCTTTGACCAATACGAAAACGATTAACAGAAAATGTTTGGCCGTGTTGGGGATTTTTTTTATATCATAAGGTGGCAAACGAGCGAGCGGTCACCTGAAATCGCTGAAATAGCGAAGTGACCGTTGCCCATAGACATACGCAATTGCATATGCGTCGCCTACCTTAAATCGACGGAGGAGAGGATGCACAGAAAGAAAATATCTTCCCTTTCCATGCATCCTCTCATCCGAAAAGTCCACTTCCACCTCCCATCCTTTCCTTATAAGAAAAAGGGTGGGAAGGGAAAGAGGACTAAATTAGGCCTCCGGCAATGAATAGGACAAGAAAATAGCCAATGCATCTGTTTTCCCTTAGAATATTGCAGTCACTCAAGTATTTTATCATGTTTTTGCGAGATAAAAAATTATATGATGAAAACAATGACATAAACATAAACAATGATATATACAAAGATATAAAAAAATGAATCTCAATTTCGTGGTATCATTGTTACATGAGAGAATTTATTGCACATAATGTATTATTATAATACCTTGTACGAGATTGACGTAGTTTTTACATGACTAACAGCATGAATTATTATTTTCAATATAAGAAGTTTTTCCGTATATTTCCGTATTTTATAATATTACATATATTATTTCCTGTATTTCATATCTCGTCTCCAGCTTAATAGAATGACAAATTATGAGTAATTAAAAAATTTTGTAAGGTGAAAAAAACTATTGTTCTACTTGGTGCCGATGGAATAATTGTTCGGATACTAGCGGCGCCGGTATGATGTTCACGCGGTTGATGAACGATCGATCTCGAATCTTTTTTGTTTATCCGCGGTTATGTTTTGTGATCAACATTATCAATTGAAAAACATGATCTCTTGTTTAGATGGTGATCAAATAATATTACATCGTTTCAAACAAAGTAATTTTTTTTCCAATCGATCTCAAAGAAGAATTAAGGACGATAAGCAAATTATTAATACAGATGCGGCCAAGCAACGGGCTAACACGATTTCTCACGGTGTCTATCATCATTGTCTCAATCTTATAAAAGCAATTTAATTTTTTTTAATTTATGCAGTTTACCAAATATTTTTTGTAAACTTTTGAATTGATTTCTTAAAAATTATTTTTTGTTTATTCTGCATACACAATGTAAGATTTTTACAAGCTTATTTTATAACGGGTATAAGAATAGTAATTATTATTTCCGTAATAATGAATAACTCATTGGGCTTATAAAATAAATTACAATGTTTCGTAAAATTCGTATAATAATTACATAATTCATAATTAGGCCGTATTGCAAATAAACTCCGATCACAAATGTGACTAAAACTACTACAAGTGACTTAAGAATATAAAGAAGATGACTTACCAACTCGATGCCTCGTTCACTGCTTTCGGGTTCTGTTCAATTCACACACTTTTAGTCAATAAGTCAAGGTCAAATTCGATATCAAAAAGTTAAAAACTATATTGCACTTATAACGTTAACACTATTTTTTAATTGTTAAAGTTACATCATTAATTTGTAATCACGTATTGAATTAATTCACCGTTCACACTAATCTAAATCCACAAATTGGTTCCGCGACTGGGAGTCATTGACCTTCACCGTCCGAACCAGAGAAGTTTTTGAAAAGATTCATTTAGGCGCGAAAATACTAATATAAAAAAGTTTACGTACATTTAAGTTGAAAAAAATAAGTTTTTAGAAATATTGCGAAATATGATATAAGTATAACTAAAACCTTTGTAATCATTTCTAATTGAAGCTGTGCTGCTAATAATGCAATTATTTCGTTTTAAAAACGCAGTGAATAATTCTATATAGGTATTTTTACAATATTAATTAACTAAAACTATATTTAGGTTGTTAATTCTTTTCAATTTACGCGCGATTGTCCCTTTTTTTCTTTTGTTTTTTAATGAAATAAAAGTGCAATAGTTCTTAGTGGCCAGTATTCGACCTTTTTGGCAGTATGCCAATTCCTCGTCTATCAAAAAGGTCGAATATATCAACACTCTTGATAAATCAATAATCGACCCATAGATGGCGCTAAATTGTAAAACATATAAGAACGTTTATTTATTTTAATATTATTTTTATCTAAAACAGTAAAATATGTTATAACAATAATTCAAGGTTTTCTAACCTAGATGCATACGACATATTGGCCACTGAGAAGACATCAATATAAAATAAAAAAACTATAAAATTAGACGGGAGTTAGAATTGAAAATAAAGGAATAAAAAGAATGTAATTCCGTGTTTACATTATGCCAGTACTGTAGGACACTAGCGCTGGCTCGGCATGGTCTGAATGGGCTCACTGGCGCCGCTTATCGTTTACGTTATGCCAGTAGCATGCCAGCGCTGATTTTTAATTTTTATTGTTTCCATCCTGCTGTACTGGCTTAATGTAAACCAGGTATAATATTGTAAATAAGAAAGTTAAGGTTTAATCTTTCTCATAGCCGTGGAGATGATCTTAGCGTTTTCGTTACTACGCAACTGGCCTAGATTGTTTCAACCAGACTACAGGTCAAGGCCACCTATAGATAGGCTTAAAGGCTTGGACGGTATAAGGTAAGCAAAATAATATCGCGGAAATTTTTCACTTGGAAACGTTTTCTAAATATGTAGATAAGTAAACGATCTCTGGAATATCATGATAAAAAAAATTAGATGACTGGTTTTCTTTGAATTTTTGACAATTGAAATCTATATAACTATGTAAAATTGCTTGTACAAACAAATATCTCCCGTAAAATATTACGAAAAAGAGATAGTTTTTATTTTTATTTATTCATATAGCTGCATTAACTTTTAATTCTGTTCAGATGATAAATACAAAATTCCAAAACTATGTAATGTAATTACCGAATGACAAGATAATATTTTATATCTATTTGCTGTTATTTAATTTCTATTATGATGTCGCATCTTTTTAATCGTGAAACATTGTTCTTTTTTATTTTTATATGTTCCTTTAAGATATGTTCCACTTCCTTATAAATCCGAATAACAATAAATAAATTAACTTTAATATTTCTTTTATAAAAAAAAATAATAATTTTAAAAATGTGTGTAATGTTTTTATTTAAATTTCAGAGCTATACTTATGATACTTCTTGTGACAGGACATTCATTTATTCCTTACGCAATGGCCATATCTAATCCACATTTTGTTGAACAGGTAAAATATCTTAATTATATTAATTAGAAATATTTATATACGAAAAAAACTACCTCGAATCATCATTCAAAGGCAAATGATAAGGAATATATGTCAGGGATGGTAAACCTTTACGAATCAATGTGCCATATTTATAAACTATTTTATGAGGTCGAAGAACTGCTATCATACAATTATGACTGCGATTATTGGGAACATTCCGTGGCGCAGGGATCATTTGTCATACAACACTTAGTTCACACCGTGTGCCATTGGTTCATTATCCCTGCCCTAGGGCAGCTTTGTCTCGTTTTTATGAACATTTCTTCTCCAATCTCGGATCCTCAACTTTATAATTCATCATCATACGCTCCCACTAGTCGCCATTTTATTAAATACAAGAAAATTTTAAAGATGGTATTTTCACAACAGTGGTAGAGCCCGCTATAACATCTTCGCACAAATTGGCCCAGCTCGCCCGGTGAAATACCACGACCACACAGAAGACAGGCGTCAAGTGGTAGCAATTCCGCGTTTCGTCTGAAGTGTGTACTTCCCGGAGGCCTAATTTAGTCCTCTTTCCCTTCCCACCCTTTTTCTTATAAGGAAAGTATGGGAAGTGGACTTTCCGGATAACAGGATGCATGGGAAGGGAAAAAAAAGGCAACGCATATGCAATTGCGTATGTCTATGGGCAACGGTCACTTCGCTATTTCAACGATTTCAGGTGGCAGCTCGCTCCTTTGCCACCTTATGATATAAAAATAAAAAATCTTTTTAGGTATATTACTTTCTTCCATACCACGTGTTTATAAACGGTGCAGTTATAGTACAGGCCTTCTTTCTGATGTCAGGAATTCTTTTAAGCTATAGCTTACAAAAAACAGCAGACAAGAAAACAATCAACTGGACAATGTTAATCAGCAATATTTGGACTAGATGGTTGAGGTAAAGGATTCATTTCAATTTGCATCCTCGTCAAATCATCATCATCAGCTCACTATACGTCCCCACTGAGGAGCCCGGAGCCTACCCTAAGTTAAGGGTGATTAGGCCGTAGTCAACCACGCTGGCCAAGTGCGGGTTGGTTGACTTCACACATATGTGCAGGTTGCATCACGATGTTTTCCTTCACCGTAAGAACGTCGGATAAATGTACATACGTAAATCAGAAATACACATTGATACATGGCGGGATTCGAACCCAGGACCTGCAGATTGCTAGTCAAGTGCTTGACCTCTGAGCCACCGACGCTCAAATGACAACCAAAAAAAAGTAACAGATACTCACATAACTCTATATTTCAATAAGAGTTTAATCATTATATTAACAACTAAATTAAATTACCTAATAAACTTAATTTAAATAAAGTTCAAGTTTTTGTGTACTTAACATCACATCCCTGTATAAACTTTGGTATATACTAAATTTGGCACACTTAACTCTTGATAATTTGGTAAAACAATTCTTAATATTTCTTTAGTAGTATCGAATTTAGCATGTTTAACTAAGTTACTGTAATAATTTCATTCATAGTTATACTAATGTCTCTCTTTCAGATTGACACCTTCCTTCGCTGTTATTCTTGCATTTACTTCGACGTTATTACGTTTCATATCATCGGGTCCTTTAGTACAGGTAAGAATATTATATTGACGAGCTAATAATAGCAAAGCATATAGCATAACTACTCAAGAACCTGGACTGCTGATACTGAATTCCAATTTAACTATTCATAATAATTGGGGATGGAAGAGAACTTTTGGAAAAACGGGTTTTTAGGAACGAAGAACGGCTAGAGACTCAACTTGTATTGACCATCAAAGACTTTTCTATTTCACCGCCAAACTAATTTGTACTAATCGAAAAATCGATGTATTTTTCAGTTGCTAGAAGTAACAGAAATAGAGGATTGTCGTAGCTCTTGGATGTGGAATTTTTTCTATTTACGAAACTACAAATATGATTCTCAATGCATGAATCAAACGTGGTGAGCATAGATTTTGATATAAAAGTACACAACTTATCCGTAAGTTTATACTGTCGAAACATTGATATAAAACGTGCTATCTCTCTTTAATTCAAAGAAATTGTAAAGGATGGCAATATATTTTACACAGATGTTTTAGAATGGTCGCGTCCACACTTTTAAATCACCGGTTCAGGTTTTTTGCGTGGATTTTAAACGAATTTGAACTAAAAGATGATTCTTATTCTTTTGCCAAAGTTTCATAGTTTATTTATATTTTAATTACTACCAGGTATTTAGCTGCCGACTTGCACTTGTACGCTATAGGTATGATGATATTCGTGTTAATAAGAAACACAAATTGGAGGAATTTGGTATTGGCGATATTGTTCATTATTGGAGTTGCTTTGACAGGACTGGTGACATACTTTTATGATTTAACATTTTTGATGGCGGTCTCACCGCGGTAAGTGTTTATTATATACTAGCTATAGCCCGCGATTCCGTCCATGCGGAATTAGAAAAAACTTAATTAGTGGCCTATGTGTTCTTCCAGACTATGTTCTACATGTATGCCAAATTTCAGTAGGAGCCGTTCAACCGATCTGGATATACCTTCAAACAAACATCAACCCATCCATCCATCCAAACATTCGCATTTATAATATTAGTAAGAAGTAATTTAAGATCGACAGATGAAAAATTAGCAAAGGTTTACATTGGCATGAAGATATGCATATAAATTTAAAAAAAATGATTTTGCTTATGATATTTTATGTAATCTTACATTTACCAGCTTGAGTTTTAAAACTGTAAAAGTGACATGTATCAGGACATTATACGCCGTTTTCCTACAATGATCTAACCGCCGTCTGCTGCTGTGAGTTTGTCAGATGCCCAACTATATTTTTAACTTTTTTAGGTCGTTAATGCGACTTTTTATAGAAGACCCAGCTTACAATTACCTATACACGCCAAGTCACACCAATATTCCTTCTTTCGTTATGGGATTGGCGCTTGGCATTCTTATCTATAATTTGCAGAAAAGAGAATTCAACCTGGAAATATATAAGGTAACCAAATTAATATGTTTTCAAACTTCGTCATTTCTGATGGTTTTAATTTAACTCTTAATAAAATTGGTTTATGTTTGTCTGTCCACTATTATTTAGTTATTATGATAGTAATATGTTAGTCACTTATGAGATAGTTATTTGAAGGGGAAATGTTCCCTTTCTGTGCATCTCCTCCTCCGTCAATTAAGTGTAGGCAATGCTTGCGTAATTGCGGATGTCTGTGGGTAATGGAAGACACTTAACTTACGGTAGGCTCCGAACTCCTCGGTGGGGACGTATCTGATGATGATGGGTAATGAACACTCTTCGTTAGGCGAATTCAGGTGGCTACTTGGTCATTTGCCATATTATAATATAAAAAATAGAAATAAATTTTCAGAAGTTCTTACCCATTTACTGGGCTACAATTCCTTGCTGTGTGGGAATACTTCTTCTTAACAGTATCAACTACATGGATGGTCCGCCATATCCATTGTACATTCGAGTGATATTCCATACATTTTTAAGGCCTGTGATGGGGGCGTTAATTGGCATCCTCATTCTTGGTATGGTGTTTAAATTTGATAGTAAGTAAAAATTAATTTTTACATTGAAAATATTTTTAATTACTAAATCCTAAGATGCCATGGTCACTTATTTCATAGAACGATATGTAGCATGTAGTATTTTATGCAAAAAAAATATCAGCTGTCAAGATACGAGTGCCGTGTGTAAAAGTATAAAAAGATGCAAAGATTCCTTGGTTTATATTGTAAAGTATTTTAAATGCATTTTTCAGATTTTTATCGCGGACTTTTGGAGTGGGAAGGCTGGGCTTGGATATCCCGAGTTTCTTACGGAACATATTTGATACATTTGACCTTTATACGAATAATTTTAGGCAGCTCAACGAAATTGTTTACTCTATCAATATTAACAATCGTAAGTAAGATCAGATGATTGTAGTTTGAATAACGAATACTTCAATAATGGTTTGATTTTGCAAAGTTTAAAACATTATGCATTTAAGTTTTTTTTGGAAATCAAATTCATCTAAACTATTGTTTAACAAAACTAGCTACAAATTAGCTCTCTTTAAGTTTATTTTTAAGCGTCAATAGCCTAATGGTTAATGGTACGGATATCCAATCACGAGGTCGGACGTTCGAATCCTGCCATTCGACTATTGTCGTAAACCATATCCTAGCACAAGCTTAGAGCTTAGTTGGAATGGTAAAAGAAATATTAGTATATTAACAAAAAAATCTGCTAATATTTTCTTCTTAAAAAAATATTAAATGTAGTTTCGCTAGTAAATACGACTGTATGTTATATCTTCTATAGTGTTAGGCAGAAAAATCCGACAATGTGCCGGTGTACTGGCACAACACTAGCTTTACTAAAATGTTGATGTTTATGTCCCCTCACTATTCATTCTGACACTTGACTTTGTAACGAACGCACTATTGGCGCCAAAAGATTCTAATTAATAATGTCCATTAAAAGTATGTTCCAAGTTCAAAAATTCTTTTATTTTTTCTCAGGTGCCAGTAATCGGTATGGCGTTTATATCATTTGTAGTCGGTACAATAATTTGGTTACTAATCGAATCGCCTGTAAATCAATTGGTCAAGCTATGGATGGAAACCCCTAATAAGAAAAGTGACAAACAGAGTAACGAAGCAAAGAAAAATGATAATATTGATGTCCATGTCCAAGTTATAACATGAATTTTTTTTATGAATATAAAAATATAAAAATGTAGATGAAATGGTTTTTCTTGTTTAACATCATCATATGTTGCTGGCTGTTGCTCGTGACTCTATCCTTACGGAATAAAAAACAAACTTGGTAGCTTATATGTTCTACTATACTATGTTCTACATCTATACCAAATTTCAGCAAAATCCATGCAGCCGTTCTGAAGATACCTTCTAACAAACATCCATCCTTTCATATATCTAAACTTTCGCATTTATAATTTAAGATTGGTTAAGACTTATTATAATTTAAAAAAAATATATTTTATATAAAATATTTTTAATATTAACATTGGCAATATAACAAAGTTATGTACATAACTAGGACTAGTGTACTATTATTTAGTACCTAATAGAATAATTAATTATCAAAAAACTTTTATAAAAAGTTATATCTCCATTATTTACAGAGAATTATGAATTCGTTTTATTCATAATTTAAATATAAACCTATATTCTAAAGCTATTTAATGTAATATAGATAAATATTTTATTATTATACATAATATATTTATTACTTAAATTTATATTTTTTCTAGCTTATATCTATTTGTACAAAACATTTTAAAAACTATACATTTCAGCTAGAACTTCTATTCCGAAATTAATAAATACTGACGTACACGAACAGCTTCAAGCATCTGCAGCAATTGACGTATGCCATAAACGAACGCAGTTTGCAGTCGTCCCAAAAACGTCGCTTACAGCATGGTGACTACTCGACCACTGTCGACTGTCTGACCTTGTACGGCAGGCCTAAGCGTGATTTCTTTCTCTCTTAGTAGGATCATTTTCGATATCCTTTTCCACTTTGGCTCCCGGTAATATTATTTTGGATAAAGCTATCGATGGTGCTTCAACCAGTAACCAGAACGGATAGGAAACCAAATACGAGATCATAACAGTTCCCATGCATACTAAAAGCTGAAATTAAATTATATTTTATTAAATAATAAGTAATAAAATATTTGATTTATGTAGTCTGTCAAAGTTTTTATTCGTAATTCTCGTGATTTTTTTAATGAAAATTAATCATTCCTTATTCGCTGCTCAGGAAGTAAAAAGACCTCCTAAGTAGTTGGAAATTTTATAAATTATTTTATGATGCCTAACATCTATCATAGAGAACAAAAGGCAGTTTTTCTCGTTATTGTTGCTTGCAAAAAGTAAACTAATACTTACAACATGGGCTATAGAGACGTGCATCAAAGTTGTCCGTGAGCCTGTCAAAGTCCTGACGAAGAGTACATGCAGAATGTACGCGCAGTAGGAGACTCTAGCGGGTGACGCCCAGCCGTTCCATTCTAATATGCCTCTGTACACATCTGAAACCAATGAACATTATTTATACAGTTTGATAGATTAACCGTAGAACAAAGGTTTGATTATTTAATGCAAAAGTTATTTGAGTTTAAAAGTTGACTCCGTTTTATTTTCCGTTTCTAACTTATCTTAAATAATTACAAGGCTTTTTTTATTTTTAGGTGTTGTAATTTAATCTTTCAATGAACATAATATCTAGTCTATTCTAGTATGGTTAACAAAATGTTTACTTACCTTCAAATTTAAAGGCCATTCCCAGAACAATGACACATATAATGGATGAGAATACAGGCTTAGCGATTCCCGAAAATATTGCTTTCAAAATAATAGGAGCTTCAGTTTCGTAGAAATAAAAGAAAGATCCCGAAGGCAAAACGATAAGCATAGATGGAGCTATTGCCCAGTAAATACATCTGTATTTCTGAAATCCAAAGGTATAAAATTGTAGTCAACAATTACTTATAGAAAATATATATTAATAAATTTCCTTTAAAAAGGAGACCTAAAAAAGTCATTTGTGTGTACCATAGGAAATTTTTTGTACTAATACGGGATTCGAATCCACGAGCATGTAATCTGATGTAATCTTAACTAGGCTATTGGCGCTTATGAAATAAATTAAAGGAACGTTTTAATTTACCTTAAATCTCTCAATATTGAAGTCTTTCTTCTGCAAGTGATAAATCAACATTCCTAGTCCGAGTCCCATTATGTAACTGGCCAAGTTAGTATGTCCTCTTTTGTATGTATTATTGAATGTTGGATCCTTCACAAAATAATCACGAACTAACCTGTATAAGTAATATATTCATAAGTTATCTGAGAGATAAGAGTAGAGAAATATAGAACAAAGTAAGGAATGGTGTGAAAAATGATATGTATAAGAAGGGATTGAACTAGGATATGACAGTTCGCAGAAATTCATGGACATACAGAAAGAGAATATTTCCATATGCGTCCCTACGCCAAATCCACTTCCCGTTCTTAATAGTTTCTTATAAGAAGAGAATGGTAAGGGAACTTGGAGTAAATTTGGGACTCTGACGCGCATCAGACAAAACGCAGAATTGCTTCAACTTCCCGCCTGTCTCATGTGTGGTCGTGGTATTAATGGTAACGTTTTTACATATTCATAACTAGATGATTTCCTTTAAACAGTAGTTGAAGAGCATATCGTTTCGATGTCTTCGATTTACATATTGTTAGAAAGAAAATCCGATATTGTGCCGGTGTATCTGCGCAATACTCACTATTCATTCTGACACTGGATTTTTTAGCGAAAGCACGTCATTCGCGTCAAAGGATTCAAACTAATAATGTCTAAAAATACATGTATTTAGACATAACTGGTTAGAATAATTTAGACCGAATGCCGCGCTGAATAAACTGGCACATTTTCGGATTTTCTTCCCAACAGTTTTAAGAACTATGTTGATATACACTTACTCTGGGGAGATGATCAACCCAGCGTCCAAGTTCTGTAAGTACGTGTGACAGGCAGGGATGATTAGGCTGACCACAAACAATACGATGAGGACCACGCGTCTGGCGACCGCGGTAGTCACGAGGGAGAAGATTATAAGTCCAACCACGTACAGCTGCATGTCTGCTGCAATATACCTGTAAATTAAATAAAAATTATATTTAACGTCAAAAATAACACACTTTTAAATCTATAATTTCTATTAAAGTATTAAAGCTAGAATAATGAAATAAAAAATGTTGTGTAGCAAATTTTATCAGCGTTATTTTAAAGCAGTTTCTTATATAACGCTTTGACCACGAAGAAAATTTAAAAATAAAAACAAAAAACTTAAAAAGTAAGAATATAATACTTCGCATCATTGCTTTATAATTATACTACATATAATATATATAAAGATTGTAGTATTTCAAGCTCAGTTATATTCCAAGTAGTCTCGAAGTTTCCTATATATCTAAAATATCAGTTAGTACGAAAAAAAAATCATAATTTATAGCATAAAAAAGCCTTATATTATGTCGACCTCGATGTTATTTTGTGATTTGTTTTGTTTGATTTGTGATATTGATATCGTCAAATAAGTTTTATTTGCGGATCATTAATCGATTATTCAAATGCGCATCATAAAAATTTCAATGATATTTCCATTAGTCTATTAAATAAAACTATAAAATTAAAACATTTATAATTAACGACACACGTGTGTACATAAATAAAATATTAATAATTAATTTGAATGCAAAAAAACACATGATTTAAAAAATCCAATTTGCCCGACTTTTTTTTTATATCATGGTAGCAAACGAACGAGCGGCCACCTGAAATCGCTGGAATAGCGAAGTGACCGTTGCCCATAGAGATGCGCAATTGCATATGCGTTGCCTACCTTTAATCGACGGAGGAGAGGATGCACAGAAAGTAAATATTTTCCCTTCCCATGCATCCTCTCATCCGAAAGATCCACTTCCCATCCTTTCCTTATAAGAAAAAGTTGGAAAGGGAAAGAGGACTAAATAAGTCCTCCGGGACGCACACTCATCAGACGGAACGCGGAATAGCTTCCACTTCACGCCTGTCTTCTGTGTGGTCGTGGTATTTCACCGGGCGAGCCAAGCCAATTCGTGCGATGATGTTAAAGCCGGCTCTACCACTGTTAACCTCTTTGACACTTAAAAAAGAATGAAAGACTAAACTCGAAAAATCTGATTAAAGAATTGATACAAATTGACATCGACAGACTGACACCAGCCAAGAAGAAATGGAAGAGTCTAGATGATGCTTTCAGCACTCAAGGCGGCCCTTATACAGACGATCAAGGAGTAAACTTGTGTTAAGTAAAACAAATCATTATCTTTATAATTACCATGTCTGAGGCATGCACTGTGATTCGTCGATGTAATTGTTGAGGTAGATCAGGTTGAGCCAGCCGTCGCGCCGGCAGTCCTTCACTTCGACGCCAACTGTGCTCTGTAAAACACGAATGCCGATGAATAACATACAAATTAACGTTTGTTTAGAATTGTTACTAGAGAGATAATTTCAGTCATATTTATTAAGACAGAAAAAAAATGCATGCTAGAATAATCTTACCTGCCACAATGGCCCAGATCCAGCAAATCTCAACCATGTCGTGGTTACAGCAAGAACTAGAGCGTACGTTGGCGTCAATCTGCAATAAAGCTAAACTTATCAGTCTTGCGATATTTGGCAATGAATTTATTCTGCATAAACATAGGAAGACAAATTAAATTTAAAGACTAGAAATAGCGAGAAAAATTAATATTATACTAATTATAAATACAACTAGCGGTCGCCCGCGACTCCGTAATCGCGGAATTAAAAAAAAAACAAAATTAGTAGTAATAGTAGTAGCCTTTTCGTTCTTCCAGTATATGTTCTATATGTCTGCCAAATTTTATCGAGATCTGTTCAGCCGTTTTGGTAATATCTTCAAACAAACGTGCATCCATCCAAACATTCACATTTAAAACATAAGTAAGATAGTTTAAGATGCTTTAGAAACAATAGACATCAAGTTAAAAATAATACTGAATTTCAACTGTCGCAACGACTGAATAAAAACATTACAGCTATCTGTGTTTATTTCAAAGAGAGTAAGAGGGATAGCAGTATAGTTTTTATACAAGTTTGAAAGTGTTAATTCACCGTTAAAACTTACCTTAGCCATCTCAAGATGATACCTTTTGGTATCATGGTCCAGGATATTGTTTTCTTCTCTGCTAACAGGTTTAAATTATAGGCTAAAAGACATCCTGACATTACGAAGAATGTCTGTACTACAAGCGCTCCATCGATGAACAAGTGACAGATTATATTGTAATATTTCTGAAAACATAAAAAAAAACGATTCAATTTTATACTGTGGATTTCGACATACCTGTTACTATACGGAATTAACATTTAAGATATTGATAAGTAATAAGATATTTTTAGTTTTCATTATATAAAAATGAAGAGAAAAGGAAAATGTCTGTAGTGGAATACTAGCGTCATAAGAATTTATTTCCACTAACAGAGTATCCGCGCGACTATTTTCGCAGACGACTGCTAGTCTTCTGCACAAGGTTACTTGTTCTTTTTCATCGCTTATACTTATATTATAAGTTATTTATATATTTCTTTAAAAGTATTATAAAAATGTGTGTACTCACTTTTTCAAAATTATGGGGATTTTCAGAACTTACTACAAATGGTAGCAAAGAATGTTCCATGATGACTATTATTATTGACAGAGTCCTGCAAATAAAAAAATATAAATCATAAAGCAAATGTTAATTAAAATATACAAAGCATAAAAATAGTGATATGTTCGAATTGTAGTTTATTTTTGATGAATTTATCCTATTGTTTGATATGAATATTTACCGTAATCCGTTGAACCCTTTAAGGCGTTTAAGGCGTGTCTCCGGGCCGAGAGCTGGGGGCGCCACTAACCTCTTCCAGTTACGTTTAATCGAGAAACATAAAAGTAATTTGTTTCCTGCAAAAAGGTTACGAATATCAACATTTTTTTGCAAATTAAAAGTGGGGTAAAACTTGCGCGCGTAATACATAGCAAATAGTGCGCTTTTCTTTTTTAGGCTTACGTTTGTCTATGTTTTTATGCATGTAAGAAGTAAAAACTAATATTATAAATGCGAAAGTTTACATATATGGATGGATGGATGTTTGTTAAAAGGCATCTCCGAAACGACTCAATCTTTGTGAAATTTGGCACATGTAGAGCATAATCTGGAAGAAAACTTAATAAGTTGACTATGTGAGTCAACTTATTAAGTTTTTTTTTTAAATTCTGCGCGGTGGAAGTCGCTTACGAAAGCTATTTGTTTATATTTCTTTGATTCACTATCTAACTTAAATAAACTTGAAATAAAATAAGTTAGAATTAGCATTGCACAATATTAAAACACGCGAAGGTAATGCAGAGTAATTACTTCTAATTAGTTTTAAGTTACTTTTGTATGACGGAAAGGTTTATCCTTAAATTATATAAGTTATTTGAAATTAATGCTTCCCTCCTCCTCCTGCTCCTTCAATATGAAATTTAAGCGCGCGCGGTCGCACGAACACTGCGCTCCGGTTTATATTTTGTTTAAAAAGAGATAAAGTGCAGAAAATTAATTTACATAATTACGATACAATCAACTTAGTTTAACTTATTGTGGTTGTGACATTTTTTTTTAGTGTTGAGTGCCTTTTTTAACCAATTATCAGTCGACTAACAATTAATATTAGGCAGTGTCTCAGTATCGCTTAAATGTCATAGTACAGAGTTATTGCACTTTATAGAACAGTACGTAAA